>NC_043961.1:27022169-27322169 GCF_902148855.1 Sphaeramia orbicularis | reverse complement strand
TTTTGCTGACAGATGTGAAGTAATAATACAAATACCTCATCAGTATGCCCACATAAATTTTTCTGTCCCTAGTGTCTGTATATGGGTACTTCTATGAAACTGGGTTCATTTTGGTGTCTGGCGCATTGCCAGGTTTTTTAGACCCAATAATAAAAGATTAATTTAGACATATTTCCCCCTAGGATGTACCTAATGATGACCTCACATAAATGCAATTAAATTATACTCTTGCTTTGAGCCATCCAAAAATTAATTAATTTTTAATAAAATATTAGGGACAAAAATAGGACCAAAATTGGGACAGGAAAAGCTGCCTATGTGTCAATGCTTTTTATCTTGAAAACATCACTTAAAATGGTCTGATATACCACTATAAACAAAAACTCTGGGTTAAATGTGATGATCCCTGTGTTTTTTCTAATCCAGACATGTGGGTTTTTCAGTCTCATTCCAGGTTTTGTGTGTAACCCATTGTATCCACCGGCGTTACATGCAGAACCTGCTCATTTAAACACAAATAAATTGTGAGTGACTTTGCAACAGTGGTCATTTTTGTGAAACACTCTGCCTTGCATAATTAATTTGATTCCAAAAATGTACCTGTGAGAGAGTAAAAAGATGCGTGTAATTTTCATGTCATTTTTACCGTGTTACATGCAAATTTTTGTATAAAAATTATATAAAAATATAAAAATGTGTTTTATCTGAAAAATAGTTTCTCTTTTATCTCAGTAAATATTTATTTTTAAAATAGACCTAAAGTGCTTCCAAACTTGCTTCATAACATTAGTCTGCATCTGGTTTGAATTTTTTGCCCTTCTGTCCTGTTTTTAGGGACCAGTTTTATAGAAGCACCCATATCTGTACTTCACTTGAGTATTTATTTTAATGATGACTTGTTACTTTTACTCCTTACAGTTTTCTAGAATTCTAACAGGCTTGTTACTACGTGCTGAATGTATTTGAATGGGATTATCAGTTATTCTTTCTTTGGAACACTAACATACAGACAGATGACCTCTCGCTTAGTAGGCGGTGTATATCAACTATGTAGAGACATAAAAGACAAAAACAGACAAAAATAATATGTATTTGATGAAGATGAACACTGACATGGTTGAATTCAAGTTCAGTAGCTTTACAAAGAAACAAATGAAATATAGAATGTGTTTTTGCATCTACTTTTTGACTTGATTAGGCATCTTTTTACTGACTACAAAATGAAAAGGATGATTTGGTTTCATTGGAAGTACACAAATTGAAGGCTGTCTCTTTTTGCTGAACTTCCAAATTACATTATCTTGTGTTTCTGTCTTATCTTAACCTGTATTTGACAGAGGATCAATGGAGTAAACACAAGGAGGCGAATATCCTTAAAGCAGAGACTGTTTTTACCTCTGGTCCCCTCTGACTTTGGGTTTTATTTTCTCTCCTTTCAGTGTGTCGATGCTTTGGGTTTCTGTCTCTTTCTCAAGACCTACCTAGAGGTGGATGACTTCCCTGCAGATTTCTGCCAACGTCTTTTTCGCTATTTCCAACATGTAGATCATGATGGGTCTTCAAAGAGCTCTCTGCCCAAGGGAGGTAAATCATCGTGAAGGTGTAATCTTCCACCTGTAGAAGCAGTTGTGAACAGGAAGAGTGCTGCGCTTTCTGAGGACAGCTGGGAATGCCTTAGATACATTCTCTGAAGAAAATCAAAGAAACAAAGAGTGGTCCAAAGAGTATTTTTTGTCCATCACCCACCTGTTTGTTTGTTTTTTTCATTTTGTAGTGCTGCATCACAGGGATGAATCCGTAGGCGTAGCTCTGGAGATTAGTGCACCTGTTCATATAAGCGGTGTTGTTTTATTTAGCTGCAGCACACTGGGAATAAAAAAATATAGCGCTTTGGTTATTAAACTCAGACCCAGTGTATGTTTTTTGCATCATAATGTACTGAAGGGTTGGTTATTCTCTCTCTCTCTAAGGCGGCGTCTTTCTCCGTGATGTGTCCTGCTACTTTTCTGTGTTGGAAGAAGCACAGCCCCGGGAGAAACTTGAATGTCAGTTCACTCACATCCTCAAAACAACTGTTTAGAGATACATAAATATGCATTCACAATATGAAGCAGAGAAAGTCATTACATCACTGACCGACTGTGTTGTGTTTCTAGTTACTTTTAAACTTTACGACAAAGATGGAAATGGACTCCTGGACAGTTCAGTAAGTTTCATTACTGCATATTTATACAATGAAATAATTTTGTTATCCTCCATTTATAGCATCTGTTGCAATGCATGTTGTGGTTGTTTTAGCAAATCATAGAAATCCTGCAGTTCTTTACAGGGTATTTTGGAAATCACAAACACACGTTGGAAATATGTAGTGTAATGTTAAATCTGACATCCTCCCAGCAGAAAGGAAAGAATTCAGATGAAGAATTCAGAACAGACGGCTACTTTACTGTGAACTTGGATATATAATCACAAAATTATGACATTGTCCAAACTATAAGTAAATGAAAAGTTATTCCCCTGATGAATATTTCAACACACATGTAAATTATTGCAGTCCAATAAAACACACTTCATACCAAAACATACTGCTCTATGTCTTTATATCCCCATATAGTTAATATGTAAAGAGCTGCAGTTTCCCCCAACTAATAATCTACACACTGAATATATGTAACAGCTCTGTTGTGTCTCTTCAGGAAGTGGATCGTATTATCACCCAGATGATGCGAGCTGCTGATTACCTGGGCTGGGACGTCACTGAACTCAGACCAGTAAGAATCTCTGTCTTTCTTTTTTTTTTTTTTTTTTTTAATATTTTAAGCATCTATTTGGTTGCTCTTACCCCCCCCCCCCAGTTTTTGCTTATTTGGGAAAGAAAATCATACTTCAATTCAGGTACATTTCAATGCCCACATGTCAAATGTGGATGAGAGAGTGATCGTTGCTAATCTAAGAGGAATTTCTTTTTATGTTTTTTAGTCATGCATTGTTTTAATTTTTTTAAAGATGGTCTTGATACATAAAGTACGTCTTTTTCCTCTCAGTAATCTCCGTGTGGGCATTAGTTTGTGCAATGTTAAAATTTCCTAAATGATCATCAGATTTTGCTTCTAAACTACCACAGTCCTTTGCAATAGCATATTTTACTTGCTATTAGCAGTATTTTGTGACAACCGGCACCCCTCATTGCTCTTTCTACAGTGAAACTACAGCGATGAAGTACTGTATCTTTTATTCAAGTATTTGTTTTAAATCAGAAATAATTCCAGAAATGACTTTTTTTATGACATTTCCATAAAACATATAAATGACGCAAATCATGAGATCCACAAACTTTCCAGCAGTTCCTGTGTTGATTTAAATTCTTATTTTTATCATCAGTGTAATAAAGAAAAATATTCCAGGAAAACTTGCTCCACATTCATGAATTAGTAACTGCCTGATGGATCTTACAGATGTTTTACCAGTTATGAAATAAAATAGAATCAAAACCTTACTGTGATTTTACATAAAATGTACAATAAAGTTTGTGTAGGTATAATTATGCAAAATAGTTGAGGACATAATAAATAAATAGATACATAAAAAGCACTGGAAGTTACGCTCAGTCAAACAGTAAAACAATAATTGCAGCAGTACTAGAATGGATAGTTAAATGAATACTTCTCACAGTGTTATTGTGCGTTGTGTAAATTGGAAATATCTTTGCTTATTATAAGCAATTAAATGTACTTCGTATATAGATATTATCTTTACCCAGAGGAGAGTGAATGTGCCTGATGCCCCACAAAAACAGCTAAATTACAGCAGCTGTGAATTTCAACTCTGTAAAACTGTAATAGCTACAGCACTACCATGATGACATACTTTAAAACAGGTGTTGGATGACTTTACTAAACATAACCTGCATTATCTGTTGCTGTTTTTGTGATTGCACAGGTGCTTAAGGACATGATGACAGCAATTGATGTGGATGACAGTGGCACCGTCACCCTAGAGGAGTGGCTGAAGGGAGGCATGAACAACGTGCCTTTACTTGTTCTGCTTGGCCTTAAGGTCATTACAGTCTTACTTGATTGGTTTCTTTGAAGAGAAAAGCATTATTTAGATTATTATTTTTCTTGATTTCAGTGTTCTTCCATGTGGCCTCTGATTTTCTCTGATTTTTCCTCTAACTGTCACTGTCTCCTCCATTACCCCGCAGATGACAGAGAAGGATGGGCATCATATCTGGAGGATGAAGCATTTCAACAAGCCGACTTACTGTAGTGTGTGTCAAAGCATGCTGCTCGGCCTTGGGAAGCAGGGACTCTGTTGCACCTGTAAGACCTCACAACACCCAGCAGGGGGCAGCCGTGCACCTCATACATGGTTAAATAAGTTAGGGCTCCTGCCAGTCCTTAAAAAGTCTGTAAAAGTCTGAAACTCTTCCTTTTGCAGTCATCAAACTATTATGTCCAAATAGTATAGAGTAAAATGTTGGGTCATAATTAAAGGTAAATATGTGGATTGTTACAGAAAAACTACAGGTGAAATAGTGAGAAAAACTCTACTGTTACGACCCGTTAAGGTCAGTAATCACTCATGTATGTAACATGATTATGATTGTGCTTTTCCTAGGACTTGTAGGCAAAAAAAATGTGAGAGATCAATTTTGGTTATAATTGTTGTTTATCCATGGTTGATATGTAATGGTAGAGATTTTTAAATGTATATTTGCAGTATTTTGTCTGTAGTTGCCTACTTTGTTAAACTGTTAACGCCTAACAATGATTATCAATTATCAACCCTATATTTGCTGAAGGAATATGTAATTAGGGATCTGTAAAGGTAAAGACGACCCAAAAGTCTTTAGAAGTCTGAAGTGTATGGGATTTAGCTCAGGTCCACTGTACATAGTGCAAGAAAACATGTTATAATTACAAACATGAAGGATTTTTTAATAATCTCATTACGAGTATTTGCATTCATATTCATAATTCTCGTTAACACATGAATTAATACTGGTTAATTTGACTTTTCTAAGGTTGCAAGTACACCGTTCACAGTCAGTGTGCCAACAAGAATCCTGAACCCTGCGCTCGCACCTTTGTCCAAACCAAAAAGGAAATTGGTGTAAGAGGCACAATGTTCCCTTTTTACTTTTCCACATACTTTTTCTTCATTTTTGTTTCTCAGATTCTGTTCAATGTAGTATTGGTATTTTAATCTGTCAGCAACAGGAGGATATTGTGTACCAGGATGCACTCACACCTACCAAACCACCAACAAATTTATACTATTCCTCCAGGCTCTATCATTCACTGAATAAAGTGTGAAACTTATTGTTTACACACATCTGTGTTATGGTAATATCAAGTTTTTTTCCTTCAAGTCAAAACTTAGTGAAAAGAAAACTCCTATAATTTTTATGTGCTGTGTCCACTACTAGTTTATAGGTCCGTTAGCTTAGCCTTGTTTTTAACAGAAAACAACCACAGGAAAACCAAAAACCATATGAACTATCAAGCATTACATTGTATACAGTAATAACTTTATACTTTCATAAGCCTCATAATTAAACTCACCTATTTAGAAGAAATGCATCAGTTTCAGTATTAAGTGTGTCCAGAGGAGAAACAACAAATGTGGTACTGTTTTTCATCACTTTGTGACTTTCTTTGATGCCGAAAGTTGTTTCTTAACAATTCTCATCCACACCTTGGCCTTTGCACTAGTTTTCAATACAATTACCAACTGGTTGAGTGACTCACTACTCCCTCTAGTGGTCACATACATTCACAGTGACATATCGGCCTGTGCCTGTGATTTAGTTCAACTAACATTTTTGGCATCTTTGGTCCAAACTCTTTTTTTCTAAGCACTCTAATGATCAATTTAGGTCATTTCATTGAGTATTTTAAAGTAGATATACTACATATAACTTTAAAATATGTTCCTCATTCTTCTTATAGAATATATTTGCGTCAGTACTTTTTATCCACACAAAAACTACATGGTAGCAAATTCATTACCAACAGGGAACATTTCATTGCATTAGTCAGTAAGTACAGCCCATCAGTGTTTTTAAGTGCAGATTACAGATGGCTCAGTCTGCTTTGTACATCTGTTAAATGTTCTAATTTCGCACAAGTGTAGAAATGGATCTGTTTGCTGTGTTTCCGGTACAGAGCCACAAGCCAAAACTCACTCATTCACACTGACAGATACAATGAGCAGTAAATATTCCCTCAGAAGTCGATGAGGGACAGAGAAGACTGTGAGCTTTAGGGACATTTGATCTGATGTGCGTCTGCCACCTCAATATTCATCCAAAACACCATAAATCCGGGACGGTCCGTGACTTCTGCAGCTGTTCTGGAGAAGGGTGTGGTGCACGCTGATTGTTCAGTCATCAATAACATCATTTTCCCTGCAGTCATTCAGGGCTGGGCTCTTCTGGCGTCAGGAACATCAACATGAACATTCACGTGGAATAGCAGCTTAAGTCTTGTCTAGACAAGCCTAGAATTACAATCTGAAAGGACATTATAGCATTGTAATAACAGTTTTGAATGTTGAAAAACAAATAGTGTTGATGAATACAAGAGGAAGTGGGATCTCACCTTGGTTTTGTGTCTCAGATCGCGGTTCACGACTGGATCAGAGCTGACTGTAACTCCACCAAGTGTGAAGTCTGCCACAAGAAGATCAAAACTTTAGCAGGGAGGCGTTGTGTGTGGTGCAAGGATATGGTGAGCAACCTTTTAAAGTTGCGTACACAATACACTAGTGTGAATCACTTCTTCTTATTCTCTTTTTGTCTCTTTTTAAGCGTCACGATGAGTGTGTTTTAATCGGCTTGTCGTCCTGCCATTGTGGGCCACTGAAAGATCATATCCTCCCTCCGTGGGCCATACATGCTGTCTCAAAGGTAAAAACGTGTACAAAACACACTGATCTACAGCATTTTAATCTCACTTATTGTCTGTTCTCGGTTTTGTATAGGAGGAGGATACCAGCCTGTTAAATGTCACTCCTGATGGACACGTCCTGCAGGTCTGGTCTTAATGTCCACATATTTACAGCTCATAGGATCAATAGATAGTGTCAAAATGGATGAAATTCACCTGTATCATAACATGTAATCTTTAGAAAGACATCCTCACTAAGGCTGTTCTGGGAACTAAAATACATGAAGTAAAAAAAAACAAAAAACAACTAAAATCTGTATGTTTTTCAGAGGATTTAGTTGTGTATTTCTCTTCAGATTGTCCCCATGGCAGACACTCATCCTCTGCTGGTCTTTGTGAACCCTAAAAGTGGAGGAAAGCAGGGTGAAAGGTAAGCCTTTATATGTGTAAAGTAAGACTGCGACAGAAAGTAAAGTAGTATCCATCTTTCTTGTTTCTACCAGGCATTTACAGTGCAGTAGTATACAGAGATGGTGAAAAACAGACTGTACAAATGATTTTTTTTTTGCCCTTTTAGGCCTTTTTTTTCTTCTTCATTTACACAGCCTTTACAATAGGCCTACAAATGACAGTATTATTGATAATATCATAAATTATAGATTCTCACCTTCATTGTGAAGACCATATTGTCACTTCTTCAAGAAAGCACACAACATTATGTTTATTCTGTTACCAGTGGATTTATTTGTCTCAGTTGCACCTCAGTCACCATCAAATGAATCAAATAACCAGCAAAATACTGAATAAGTGCACATTCATATCACACGAATGTAGGAACATGACAATAAATAATTAAAATAAGCAAACTTTACAAACAACATACCTCCATCTAATAGGTAATGAGTCTGCTGGAACAAACATAAAATCTTCAAAATGAGTAATGCAGTATCAAACTCACATAAAAACTTCTAATTCACATGCGTTCAATGTGTTAAATTAAAAATGATGTCAAAATGAAATCAAATGAAATAAATCATAGAACTGTATGTAAGTGAAGAATATCAAAGCTAAAGATTGTTCCCCCCTCAGTTTTATGTTCATGTTATGATTTCTTTTTTCTCTCTGTGTATTTTCCCACAGAGTGCTCAGGAAGTTTCAGTATCTGCTGAACCCACGTCAAGTGTACAATCTGTCAAATGGGGGTCCTGCACCAGGGTAAAGGACAGTGTTACAACTATGTAGCCCATGGTGTGATTCATTCATCATGTTAATGTTGACTTTTGTCCTGTAGATTACACTTCTTCCGCAACCTGCGTAAGTACAGGATCTTGGTCTGTGGAGGAGATGGTACTGTCGGATGGCTGCTGGATGCTATAGGTACTCCGCATCCGTCTCGATTCAGACAGGTGACTCAGATTATGATCATGGATGTTAAAAAAAAATACAAAAATATCATTTCAGACAAGGCAGAGCTTCAGGTTTGTCCTCCAGTCGCCGTCCTGCCTCTGGGCACTGGGAATGACATGGCTCGCTGTCTACGCTGGGGAGGAGGTACGACACTCAGAACATGAACCCTAAATTAAGCACTTATCACTCAGTCACTGTTTAAGCCTCATTACTGCCATTAGTGCTCGTGGTTTAAATCTGTGCTGCTTCACATGGAAGGATACGAGGGCTCAGATTTGAGTGAGATCCTGAAGGAGATTGAAAGCAGCGAGGTGGTTCCACTGGACCGCTGGAGCATCCAGGTGATACCAAATGACCCCAAAGATGCAGGAGACCCTGTGCCCTATGAGATTATCAACAACTACTTTTCCATTGGAGTGGTGAGTGAGACAATAAGGAGCATGATTATCAATTTCTTTTGAGTTTTCATTCAGTGCTATAACAAATGTAACACAAGTTTTTTACACCAGACTTTTGACATCAGGTATAATGTGAGCTTAAAAACATTTTGTCTGATGTGATGCTTATTTATGATTCATCTTTTCATGTTTTGAAACTAGAGGCCGAGTCCAATGTATTAGGCAACTAAAAACAAATGCAAGAAAGTAGATTGACCAGAATCCATTGGTGTTTGCAGGACGCTTCCATCGCTCATCGTTTCCACTCCATGAGAGAGAAATTCCCTCAGAGGTTCAATAGCAGGTGAGGATTTGAATGAAGTAATTAGCATTTTTCTGTAAGTCTTTTGGAATATTGTCATTTATGATGTGTTCTCTGTTGCTTTTAAGAATGAAGAATAAGCTGTGGTATTTTGAGTTTGCTACTTCTGAGTCCATCTCTGCCTCTTGCAAGAAGTTGAACGAGTGTCTCGCCATTGAGGTGCAAACTTTAGTTGGACTCAAGCTCAAAATCATATTGTTTCCACAAAACTGTTGATGTGCAACACAAATAAATCTCTAGGTACTGAATCTTGAATTTGGTTGTTTTTTGTCTCAACTAGTGCTGTGGAAGACATCTGGACCTGAGCCATTTGCCTCTGGAGGGCATAGCTGTCCTCAACATACCCAGCATGCACGGAGGCTCTAACCTTTGGGGGGAATCTAAAAGGCCAGACGGTGGACCAGAGGTTCAGCCAAGTGAGGTTATCACTGATGTCGAACATCTTAAAACAGTCACACAAGGTGAGGAAGGCTGGTCTGATGAAATATTTTGTCTCCTGAATCCCCTCATTCCCTGTTTGAGCTCCTCATACCTGAGTCAGTGCAGATTCATCAGTGTATTTATGTGATGTCATTTTGAGAAAGCCTTTGGATTGGATCTGTTTGTTCAGACATCAGTGATAAACGTTTGGAGGTTGTGGGGCTGGAAGGAGTCATCGAGATG
This sequence comes from Sphaeramia orbicularis, assembly GCF_902148855.1. Lineage (NCBI taxonomy): Eukaryota > Metazoa > Chordata > Actinopteri > Kurtiformes > Apogonidae > Sphaeramia > Sphaeramia orbicularis. Next base: position 27,312,447 of record NC_043961.1, on the reverse strand, counting down.
GGACAGATCTACACGGGGTTGAAGAGCGCTGGGCACAGACTGGCACAGACGTCTCGGATTACCATCAGGTTCAGTACATCATGATAAAATCACCTGGCTAATACAATATACAGTCGAGAGTTTAAATTCAAATGTCCATAGAGTAAAATAAACAGTATACACTGAGCTGGTTTTGTTTGCTAATTGATGTTTCATTCTATCTCTGTGTGCCCTCTGTATTTTGCACATAGAGCATAAATGATCCAGTATAATTAGATCTCACTCTCACTCCTCCCTGTGTGTAGGACAATCAAAGCACTGCCCATGCAGATTGATGGGGAGCCCTGGATGCAGCCTCCCTGCACGGTGAGTATTAATTTTCCGTTATAATCAGCATAAAGATGCAGCAGTCAAATAAGCAATTATGGAAACATCTACAAACATAGACTTTTTTTTTTTAGCTGTAAAACACATCATATGACTTAGTTAGCACCCATCCATCAATAATATGGTTTATGTGAGGATTTTACTTGTTTTTACTCATGTTTGTGATCAGAGTGGTGGGTAAGAGATGGGAGACTCCAAGCACATGTGAAAACCTTAATTGTTTGTTTGAAAAACAGGACAACAGAGCATTCGCCATCAACAGGTCCTGTTGCTTTGACAGACTAAATAATCATAAAAACAATCTTCATAAAGAAAAGACCAATGTTCCCAGTTATGAAATCTAATAATGACCAATAAAAAAAATATGACACTAAACTGTTTTACAAAATAGATCTCCTCTTACACAATGAAGGGACTGCACTTAGGAGGGATTTAAAGCTTTACCCACTTGCTGGTGCATGATTATTTATAATTTTAAAAGTAAATTATTCACTAATCACTAACAAATAATTCGCTAACCATTCTTTACCACTCGGTGATGCATACTGATTATTAGTGAAACACTGGTGCTGGATCAATACACAATATCAGCCTTGAAAGTGGATAGATATATACATATATGTGTTCCCACATAGATATGGAAACTGAAAAAGTCAGATGAATGCATTCGTAATATGACTGTGATGGAAAACACCAATGCAGGTGTATAAACCTTAGTTTTTCATGGGTTGTAATTAACTCACTGCATCACTTCTATTCGTCAAGAACTTTGCAAGGTTGATGCAGACAGAGTTAAACATTTCATTACATTATGAGAGTTTACAAAGGCTGTTACATGGATGAAAACATAGTGAGTTGACATGTGCATAAGAAATATCAATTCATAAAAACGTTAAAAACAATTCAAGTTTACATTAACATTGTGCCAAAATGGCAGTTTCTGGCATTTACTGTACTTTTGTGATACAAATCTAAAATATTATATACATTATCAGCACACCAATATGGTGAGCTGCCAAAATGACAGTGGAGTTGAAGTCTGTCTTAAATTTTAAAGAGTGAAAAAGATTTATGAAGTGTAAAACATAGCCATAAATGTTCTTGTATTTCACCCACATCATGTGCTTTATTGATTTCAGATCCACATAACTCACAAGAACCAAGCTAACATGCTAATGGCTCCACCGACAAAACCCACCGGCTTCTTTCAGTTCAAGTAGAGAAACTGGCTCATTGCAGCAGTGAGACCACCTCCTCCAGTCACTGAGCAACGAAGACCACACCACCACTACCATCACTGCTGTTAATAAAATTATTTTTGTGTACTGTATGTATTTTGCATCTCATCCCTGAAACAAACTAATGTGTGTGCCAACGTCATAGTAATGCAGTGATTATATGTTTTGTAAATAAAATATATTCGTATACTGTGTACACGATGTTCACAGTAAATACATTAAATGTGCATATTTTTATGTTTTATGTTGTGAAGGCTTTCTCTCTAATAGATAATGTTTTATATTTATTTGTCATGTTAGATGTCATTTCTCTCATCTGTTTGTTCAGATGTTATGTCAGTGAATGTCCAGACAAATTTTACTGCTTCCTAAACAGATATTTAAGGAACAATAGGAATGTGTTTGTGCCCACAGCAGCAGCTGGCTGAGATGACAATAAGAAAATCTTGTTGAATGTGGCTGAACAGGGTTTTATAAAAACTGGTGTTACTCCTGAAAGTAAAGGGAATTTAAAGTATACATCTGATTTTTCTTATCCCATGAATAAAAACAATTGATAGACAGCAACTAATATAAAGTATTTCAGTCTTTTTATCAAATTGCTTTCAGTAAATTTGTCAAAAGTGCTGTTTCTTTGTGTCATTGGTAAAGCTGCTCAGATTAAATATGACATTATTGATGTAATTATGACATTTTTTGTGACCGGAAACTGGTTGAACTTGTACTTGTATTCATTTATGTTTATTTCATATCTTATTGTCAAACTAGTTGTTATTTCTGTCTGTGTGTTGACAATATTGTTTTCTCTGTTTCAGTGATGTTAGAACAGCAAGATGAAGTGACTGCTGAAGTAGATGAAGAAAAATAACTATAATACTTTGCCCCAGGACAAGTTTGTGTTTCCTGGGAAGTTTATTGGACATAAGATTTGTTTTTGGTTCTTCTGTGATGTGAGATTTTTATATTTATGGAAATGTTATGGAACATTAAATCACACTGGAATCAGACTTCAGATCAGTCAGACAGTTTTCACTTCAAATGTAAATTCTTTGTGGCAGCAGCAGATGTTTATAAGACACATAGAAAGAAAAATAGATCATCTGTAACAGAAAATGACATGTACTCATGTTCAACAATAGTTATATTTAAATGTACTGACTTGTGGATTTATTTAAATGTAATGTGTTATGTAACCACTGTCTTTTTAAAATCTGAGCTTAAATCTTTTCAATACCAAAGAGTGAGACAAGCTTTGGATTGAAGTAGGCGTGAAAGGAGGAGGATTAATCCACAGATAGTGAAGTGGCAACAGAAAGGGTTTGTTAGATGTATAGTGTGTGTCACACGCTTGTATATACATCACACGTGTAGGAGTGACAAACACAGGGTCAAAGACGATGAGGAGGAAGTAACAAAAGCTGGAGTTGGTGGAAAAATTAGCAGACACAAAATGGTTTTAGCTACATACTAAATAATACTTTGTGTATCTTAAAGATATTTTAATGTGCTGACTGAAGACTGAATTAAGTCACATGAATTGATTAATTTGAATCAATCATTTATTATTATTATTACTTTTTTTTTTTTTTTTTTTTTACCGTATACTGTATTGCAAGCAAGGACACAGTCTGTTAAAATGCCCCTCAGAAAGTAGAAAAACCGGTACATCCTTACATGTGAATATTATGTTACTGATTGGGAAATCACACATAACCATTTTTGTCTTTGTTAAAATAATTTCAGTACTTTCAGCCACAGACGGCCTAAATCATATATATATCAAAATTCAATATACACTCAAAAAAAAACAAAAAAAACACATCAGACTTCAGAATCATGTTGAATCAACACAAACTATTTATATTTAATTCACATGATTATATTGATGTTTTATTAAGATTTGATTAAATAAAGCAAAAATGATCTCTCAGACTATCTCATTGCAAATAGAATGAAATAATTAAGAAAGTTTAAGTTGATTTATCAATTAATTGTAACGTTATCATGTACCTTCTACCCAATGGATGGATAAATGGACGGACGGACGGACGGACGGACGGACGGATAGATAGATAGATAGATAGATAGATAGATAGATAGATAGATAGATAGATAGATAGATAGATAGATAGATAGATAGATAGATAGATAGATAGATAGATAGATAGATAGATAGATAGATAGATAGATAGATAGATAGATAGATAGATAGATAGATAGATAGATAGATAGATAGATAGACACCATTCCATACTATACTATACTATAGTATACTATACTATACTATACTATACTATACTATACCATTTTTCTTAACTGACGCTTCTGGAAATTCTTGCATATGTCTCCTTTAATTCCCAACATATTTGAGTATTTGTTCTTCACTGAATGCTTATTGTCCAAAAACATGTTCTCTAACTGCACTTTCACACCCTCAATAAAACCAGTAAGAGCAGACTGTGTGTAAATTCATCACATCTTCATTACAAAAGTCGAATAAAGCAGTGAGCAGATAAATAAAGGAGAAAAATTCGTAAGTGTCATAATGCAATCATATGTCTCCAAGAAAACAATGACTGAGAAAAACAGAGACATTGTGCATTTTGCTTTAACTGAATTGCAACCATAACCCTGATCTCTGTCAAAGTGCAGCTGGCCTGTGTGTCTGACTTCAGCTGTGGGTTTTCTCTCCAAAGGGAAATGCTTGAGTGCTTCTCACCCCAAATGATCCCTCTCACTTTCTTCGAACTTAAAAAAGAAACTAGATCACACCCAAAGATCCCCTGAGAGGGGTCAGATGTTACTGTGTTTTGGATCTTTGGGTTGTTGTGGAGAAGTGTACATAGAGAGTATTGGATGATGCTCAGACTGTTGCTGACAAATGAATGTATGCAACTGCAGTTGTCAAATGCATGATGCACATTAGTGTAATGCCTGCTAATGACATTTGGTCTACGACGCGAAATGATCTCTTCAATTACTAGTATATATTTGTTCAATCAACATATTTCCTAGGTCAGAATAAACCTTTGGAGAATAAAACACAGAGGGTATGTGTATATAGCTGGACTGGCAGGTCTTTTATATAGAGGTGTTAGTCATATCAGCCAGTGAAAGAACTTCAAAGTCAATATCAGTCAGTCACCTCATTAGCCCTGACTGGTTTAATCACAGGAGAAACATATATAAAACCAAACATATCACATGAAGGTCAAAATATTACACTGTGAAATAATCTTATAGTTAAACTGAAAAATCTGCCAAAAATTACTCTCACTCTGACTCTTTAATCCACATGCTGTTTGACCTTGTACAGCAATGTATCACACATACTTATGCTGCTGATAAAATGTATGTATGTGTAATGTATTAGTAAATGTATGTAGTGTGATGTATTACTTATACATCACACATACATACATTTTATGAGTAATAGTAATAGTAATAGTAATACAGTATTACTATGTGCATGTCCTAAGCTAAACCTGGTACAATGCACTAAATGGCATGATTTTCATATAAAACTGCACATTGTCCCTTACAAATCAAATCAAATCAAATCAAATCAAAAAGCATTTGGGGAGTAAAACTAGTACTTTAATTAAGTACTTAAGTATTGAGGTATCTCTACTTACTTTGAGTATTCCTCGCCTACTTCATAATTCTCTAGATTTCAAATGGAAATACTGTTATTTTTACTACACATCTTACAGTTAAGTTTTAAATGGGTTATATGTTATATTGATATTCCAAAATCTAACAACAGGGTGAAGTCAAGTGGATCATTTTTGGTCCAAATAAGACTGTGTCTTATAATCTTTACGTGCATTGTCAACTGATAGTTTACATTCTATCTCTGTTAGCGTAACTCTGTCTACAGTAAAACCACAAATCCCCTTCTGTTTTCCATATTATTTGAGTTCAATAGCTACACTAAAGATCTATTTGGAATCATCCAAAAAGGTGAGAACTGTCATAGTTCAGTCTGAACCATGGATCAACAAACGGTAAAGATAAAAACATCACATAATAACTTTATACGTTCATATGCCTCATAATCAAACTCACCGATGTAAGAGAAATGCTGTGATTTCGGCATCAAACTCCATTCTTTTCATTTAGAGCTGTGTCCAGTGGGGAAAACAATAACAGTGCTTCTAGCTTTTATCACTTCGTCACTTTATTTGGCTCTAAAAGTTGTTTTTTAGCAATTCTCATTCCATCTAGCCACTTACTGACACGTTTTGGTCAAAGCTCTTACAGTGTTATTTTCCTCACCATGGTAGAAGTGTCCTGTCCAATAAATTGGCATCTTTAGCACATATATATTTTTTAATTTTAATGATAATTTTAGGTTGTTTTTTGAAAGTAGAAATACTACATATAGCCCCTTTAAAATATATGATGTACTCACATAATCTGATGCAGCACTGTATTAACAATATACCCAGTAATATATAGAGTTACATAAAATTGGCTACACATTCATAAGATTAAAAGCCATTTCATTTTTCCTGACATATACAGTGTAATTCCTTTTAAGCTAAAAGTTTTAATCTGTTTTATCTGCTTGTCTGTTTTATCTGTTGATCTGTTTTTATCTATTTATCTGATTGTTTGTTTGTTTTTCTCATGCCTCTACTTTTTATTGCTTCTGCTGTAATGCTTTTAATGTTTAATGTAAAGCACTTTGAACGGTCTTGTACATGAAATGTGCTATATAAATAAACCTGCCTTGCCTATAATATCATTGAAATGGTGTTTGCTACATATGTTTGATGGTGACAGTTACAATGTCACAGTTTGCAAAGATCCTTTCTAATGAATAGCATCCGAGTTTAATACTTTATGACTTGTTGATTCTTTTTGGTTACTACTTGTACTGAGTAACACTGTGAATGTAAGACTTTTACTAGTAATGAGTAGATGAGGAAGAATCTGAAAATCTACTTGTTGTGGCAATATAGGCTATATTAGGAAATGTTATTGTAACACAGTAAATGCATGGGATTTTTACACTGAGGGTTTATTTTTTCCTCAGTATTTCGGGCCCATGTGCTTAAATTAACTTAACAGAGGAAGGTAGGAAAAGGGTAAGAAAACAAAATCTTAATCCTCAAGGTGTCTTCTCTCTCTGTTTAACCTTCCTTTCCATTAAACATCGTTAACATCCGCGCCTCCAAACAGTCGTTATTTTTAGAATTTTTTCATCCAGTTATAGCCCCACGTGAGCCGCGCTGTCGTTTCGGTTTATTTTTAGAACGCACGCTCCCCCGGCTTTTGCGTCAATGGAATCCCGTACGTGCGTCATACGGAAGAACGTCTGTGTCAATCCCAGCGCTGATTGGCCGGCCACCCGGAACGTTCCACCGCCCCGTTCACCATATATGGGCAAAGGCCCGCCTCTTTGTCGACGCAGCCAAAATAAAACAAGAGTGTATGGAGCAGAGTGCGTCGGTCTGACCCAGTGTGTGCGCGTGAGTGTGTTTGAATGAGTGTGTGTGCCCGCAGCAGCTGACTGAGGTGACACTGCTTTTTTTATTCGAGTGGACTAAATGAAAAGACTCAAAAGCGGGATATTTTCTTGAACCAGGTGAGTTCAAGTGGCTGTTTTTGCATGTGACTTATAGACTGATTTACTTCGGAAGTCTTAACAATACTGGTCTTTGCGCCTTATTATGACTATAACAAACTGTGCTCACTGGAAACAACTTTGAGCTCTACTCGGATATCATCTGTTGCTAATTATCTAACTGGTTAATTTCAGAGTTTGATTTAAAATAATGTTTTAAAATAGAAAGCTTCCTCTGTTGGTAGTAAAACCCTTACTCTAAGATTACTGATGATAGCGAAAACGAACGTAAATAACTTGTCAAAAGTTGAACAGACACTTTTCTAAAAACTGTAAAATTTGCATCCTTTATCAGAAGTTGAACAAAAGTGTTAAACTACTGGTGAGAGTTTTAAAAACTATCAACAATGATCAGGTGTTAGCTTTTGTACTGAAAATCCTGAGTGAGGCAGTTAAAGCTTGTAGATTCACGTCTATTGACACAACCAAACTTACACACACACATAATACACACTGACACATGAACAAACACACAACCAGGCTTTGCCATCTTTCCTATTTCAGCTGGCATTGAGCCCACCCTGAAATACAATCTGCAACACTCCCTGGTACAGCCCATGCAAAAGAGGGTTGCCCTCCACTGAAGGAGGTTTTCAGAGCATTAACAGCCAGTAATACAATATCTGACAATATCTGATTCCTCTGCTGGAGCTGTATCTGCCTTTTCTGAGGACGACTGGTAGGCCCAGGGCGTGAGAAATGGCATGTTGGAGAAATCCATGCTGAAGGTGTTAATGCAGGCTACCGTTTGGATGATCACAGACAGAGGATTAAGAAACTCCAACCTTTTTGATTTCAGAAATGTCTAATTTACAGGAGCATCTGAACTTTATTGCATGTGTAAGTACCTGCTCTTAAGCTGTTAACAACTTCTTACCCAGGATACTCCATTCTTCCACTCATTTACTTTTGTCTTGAAACAGGAAAATCCTACTATGTATTCATAATATTGAAGTTCTACATGGTACAGAGTAATTTAAAGGGATTTGAATATGTTTTGGATGTGTTTAACCATAACTTTTTCATCCAACTTGAATAAGCATAGTTACTGAGACTGACCAATAATTAATGTACTTTCTGCTGTCCTAGCGATGCCCTGTGTACAAACCCAGTACGGATCCTTGCCTCATGACAACTACTTCACCTCAGAGTTCTTAAATCCTGACCTCAGTGCCAAACTGGTGATGGACATCAGTAGCCAAAAGGACCAGCTGTCGGCATCTTCGTTGCCCAGCATCAACACCTTGGTGGGAAATGGTTACATGGGGGAGTTCGATGCTTATTCCTGCAAGATTACCACCTCTCCGGCCATCTCTACAGCTTCATTTAGTCGAGCAGCAGCTGCAGAAAACTCCAGCCCTCAGATGCAGAACCAAGCCTTCAAGCTGGATGATCTCCAGGTGTATGGCTGCTACCCAGGTTCCTTTGCACTCAGTTGCTTGGATGAAACTCTGTCATCATGTGGCTCAGACTATTATGGCAGCCCAATCTATGCTGCTGGTTCCCCTCCAACACCAGGCTGTCAGACCCAGGCTGCACCTGTCTGGGATTCCCCTTTCAGTCCGTACTCCACCACCCCCTCGTCCTCTGTTTCTGACAAGGCTGCCATGACCCAGCAGCTCTCCTTTTTTACCTTCAGCCCCACATTAGAGCAGCACTCTCCCCTGGGGCAGCATCAGGAGTCTCAGCCGAGCCAGGATGATTCTTACTTCCTGTCCCCTCAGCAGCATGTGCTGTCACTTCATTGCCCCCCCATGTCTCGCGAGCATGGATCTCTGGAAAGCCCCAGAGTCATGGAGGGAGCTCTCACATCTCCTAAAGCTCAAAACCCAGCAAACAGTGAGGGTCGCTGTGCAGTCTGTGGTGACAATGCATCCTGCCAACACTATGGGGTTCGCACCTGTGAGGGGTGCAAAGGTTTCTTCAAGGTAGAGGCCCAACAGCATTTCAGACATTTATCCTACAAAAAATTACTTGAGTGGTACATACATTTAAATCGGTTGATCAGTGAAAATTACATCAATACAACACAGTTACATAGTTTGCATTACTGAGAACTTATTTTTTTCATCCTAAAGTGCTTGTTACAATAATTTTCTTTTTTTTTTTTTGTTTTAAATTTTAACTTAAAAAGTTTTTTTTTTGTAATGTTTTGCTTCTCCTTTTTTTTTTAACAGCGAACAGTTCAGAAAAATGCAAAGTATGTGTGCCTTGCCAATAAAGACTGTCCAGTGGATAAGAGGAGGAGAAACCGCTGCCAGTTCTGCCGTTTCCAGAAATGTCTTGCAGTGGGAATGGTCAAAGAAGGTAATGTGATGTCAGACTCCTTTAAAGCTTTTAAGTGACTAATGTATGGTGATGGTTTGTCGTGACAGTCTTGTGAAACTGAAGCTAGGACTGGCAGATATACTGTATGTAACCAGAGCTTTACAGTGCCAGCTGCAGAAAAAAGGAAAACTGAAACTAACGGGGCAGTTGTTTTTTAAGTGCGGGGACGCCATGTGAGAGTCAAAAGTGTGTGCTTTAAGAGCTCCTCCCCTTTTTTCTCCTCCCAGTTGTTCGTACAGATGGCCTCAAAGGGCGTCGGGGACGTCTGCCCTCCAAGCCCAAGACTGTGGTCGAAGCTTCATCCACTACCCCCAGCGTCAACATCATTTCCTCTCTTGTCCGGGCACATTTAGACTCAAACCCAAATATTGGAAAGCTTGATTACTCCAAGGTAAATATAAGAGTCGTGTCCTGTCCAGAAACCAGTGATGCATAATAAAAAAAACAAAGAACTAACAGCATCTGTTGACCTTTCACTGTTTCCCCTTCTTAGTACCAGGAGACAGTGGACAACCTGCCTGAGAAAGAAGATGCTGGTGACATCCAGCTGTTCTACGACCTGCTAACCGGTACTTTGGATGTGATACGGAACTGGGCTGAAACTATCCCAGGATTCACAGATTTCTGCACCGAGGACCAGGAGCTTCTTCTTGAATCTGCCTTTGTTGAGCTGTTCATCCTCAGACTGGCATACAGGTTGGCTACATACAGTATATAAAAACATCACAACTCTTGCTTCTCTCAATATTCCTGTTTATTCATGTTACTAATGGATTCAAACTGTACAGGTCAAATCCAGAGAAGAACAAGCTGATCTTCTGCAGTGGAGTGGTGCTCCACCGAAAGCAGTGTGTTCGTAGTTTTGGTGACTGGATTGACTCCATCATGGATTTCTCCCAGAACCTCCATCGTATGAACTTGGATGTGTCCATGTTTGCCTGCCTCTCAGCTCTTGTTATCATCACAGGTAAGAACCTCTCTTTACGTTCACGTTTTAAACATATTCATTTTCAGGATGAGTTTTCTAATATGATCATCCTTTGTCTTTAGATCGCCACGGCCTTAAAGAGCCAAAACGGGTTGAGGAGTTCCAGAATCATCTTATCACTTGTTTGAGGGAGCATGTGAGTGGAAACGGGTCAGAACTGAGCAGGACCCACCCCAACTATCTCTCTCGTCTTCTTGGGAAACTTCCTGAGCTGCGGACTCTCTGCACACAGGGCCTACAGCGTATCTTCTACCTGAAACTAGAAGACCTGGTCCCGCCTCCACCAATCGTGGACAAAATCTTTATGGATACTCTGCCATTCTGAAAAAAATATAGAGACAGAAAAGAGGTGGAAATCACCTGACATTTTGTTATTGAACTCTGGTGCTGACGTCTGCGTCAGCTTTTTCTGACAAATGTCTGACCAGCTGAGATTATTTTTCTAATATGGTACATGTATTAGTACCACATACAGTATGAGGTCAGTTCAGACAGAGCTGAGATTGAGTTGATATAACAGTAAGGACACAGTTTATATACATATCTATATAAATATATACATATTTTGTGTGCATTTGTAAAATGACTGTATTGCTGTGGTAGATGTATGAATGTTGGGTAATGGATAAATGCACTGCAGTGTTACATATTCAGTTTTTTCTAAAAGCTAAAGAAACACACTAATCCCTTAAAAAACATGCTCTGAAGGTGCTTTTTGATCCCACTAAGAAGGCAGTAGATAATTTAGCATACAAAGACAATCACTGTTTCTTAAATGGAGAAGTGCTTATACTCAAAACAGAAATATGTACTTATTTCTTTGGAACACAAAATTTAGTTTCACTCCTGAATCTAGTTCCTGTGGAAGGTCTTGGACCAAAGTTTATTAACCTTATTGCCTTAAGCTAATCAACATGTTTTGCCATAGCTCTTTTGCTGCCATTGTAACACCTTTTAAAGGCTGATGCTGGCAGACTTCCTGTTCAACCACATTTCCCAGATACTTTTTCCTCAAAGTGGAATTAATGAATGAAAGTGCCTTTCAAAAAGCCTCATTCCCTGAACCTCACTAAATGGCACAAAGTGAATTTTTATTTCAGGTACCGCAGGGAGTGAGCCCATTTATCATAATCGGTGGATGTCCACTGAAGTTATTCTTAATAATTTTGATGAGAGGTCTGTGCCAGGTTTGTTACGAAATGTGTGAGGTATGGAGGTGTCAGCACTGTTTGATAAAGAGCATACAATACTTGAAGTGACATTTCACACTGCTAAACTGGAGTTGGAGCTGGCCATATGTGATGACAGGTGGTTTAAGAGGTACAAGGAGGAAGTCCTGTTCACATATTTCAGAGGCACAGAAATGTATAATTAAATTTGTCTCAGTTGATATTAGCTTTAAGTCAGAACACGTTTCAAACTCTCATATTAGGAAGTAAATCCAATATATGCTTTTGAGAATTTTACACAAGTAACCCCAAGCTATTTTGAGGACTGAAAAGCATAAGCAGACATTTGACATTTTGTCTTCGGTCATTACATACAAACATGGCACCTTACATGTGTTGAACCTTCATCTGTGTTTGCAAATGTCTCTGCTACTGTCTTCCATTCTCTAATACATTGTGCAGTTTTTTTTATCTGTTTTTTTTTTTTTTTTTACTCATTTCAGAATGAACTATAGAAATCTTAAGACTTCACGCTGAATTGTGATATTACAATGAGCAGCTAAGAGCACGTCAGTGTTCAAACTATATGAGCACCTATTTCTCCTTCTGTACATGTTCTTTTTCAAGCATTTGTTTGAACTAAGAGTATGGCTTTTGTAATGATCATGATGCAAAAGTATGCAGAAAGAGAAAATGTTTGATAATACATCTTTTTTTTTTTTTGAAAATACACCTCTATTTGTCTTCTTGGATATATTAGATCAGTTGTGGCCTTGGTCAGTTCAGACTTCATATTCATCAGGTATTAATTATTCTATATTTGAGTAACATTTCCTGTTTTTATTCTTTATTTGCAATTATAACTGATGGAAATTAGAAATGATATGAGTCAAAATAGAACTCTGTCTTCTGGGTCTAATCTCATAGGATGTATGTTTTATATTCTATAGCATTTTGTATGTAGTGGCTCATACACACATAAAAAAATTATAACAATCCCATATCTCTGCAAACTAATCCCATGAAAAGACCAAACCTACCAATGTCTTAGTCCATCCCATTAGCCAAAGCGAAAAAATAGTCATGAATGGAAAAAGGTTTAAACAGCTGGACATTACTCAAACAGTAGTAAGTAGTGCATTTGTGTGGATCTATTTTCAGCTGCAGATTTGATGCTGTAGTCAGAACTGCAGTGCTGCATGACTCCAGAACAGCAGTGTGTGAACTCTGGAGGGATGAAAAACAGATTCCCTCAGTTGGTGTTTTGATGGTGGTAGCGGAGGCTGCTTTATGTAACGTTTGAGTCCCAAATCTCCCACAGGTTAAGATCTGTGCACACTATCTTATTAATTTATTACGTGTCTGTTCACTGTTAATAGTTTTTAGAACAAAATAAATGCCTGTAATACAAAATAATAATAAATAAAGCTTTAGCCCTAACAATACAGGTAAATATAGAAAGCTCCAAATACATGTAGAGCCAAATTAATGTAAAATCCATGTAAAATGTAACAAAATGAATTTACAACGAGGTGAGCAGATCTAAAAATCCCTAGTGAGGCTTTCTATTGGTCTATCTTTTTCAAATTTTTCTACCCAGATATTGTATATATTGTAATAATGGTCTGAAAGTATTTAAAAATGTCAGATTTTCTTGTAAGTCCCCCTCAAATCAAGGGTGCAATAATCCAAAGTATGTGAAGATGAATGCACATTTTATAATCAAATGACATCAGATTTTTTTGGGAGAAGAATCTGCAACTACAGCACCTAAGCCCAACACTTTTTTCAGGTATAGGGTCATCATTAATTGATGGTTTTGGTCTTTCTGCGTAGTATATTGATAAGTAACAATGTAAAACATCACCAGATTTGCTCTTAAGGGAAAGACCAGAAAATCAAAGAATGAACACACTTCAGGAAATAAAGCTTAACCTTGTTTAAAACAGCATTCACTCTGCTGCAGCAGCTTGTTACACATTAATGATGTGATGAAAAGTGACCAAAAGTAGGCCTTCATCTCTTCTTCACTCAGTCTGTGTTGTTTTGTCACACATGGCGTTAATGTTGGCAACAGCCCTGACCAAAGGGAAGATGACACCGTGCCAGTCTCAGCCACAGCAAGGACTACATTCAGCCGCTCGACACCCGATCCTACTGTACACCACGTTCCGGTCATCTGGATTTTGGTGCTGGCAGACAGAGTGGAAAAAAGGGACAAGGAGAGAAAAGAGGAGGAGGCAATATGAAAAGCTAGCTTGCATTGAGATGTTAATTATATTACAAAATGGCAAGCTTGCAAGCTGAGTCAAATGGGAACAGCAGATGAGAACAATTGCATGAGGAGGATTTGAATGACTGCAGCAATTTCTTTGGTTGTAATAAAAGCATTTTTCATCTCCTGCGCTTTTTGACTTTCAGTGTCACAGTTTGCAATCAGTGGTCACATCCATATCAAAGCTGAAAATCCATCTCCCTGTAAATCTGTCCCAGTTTTGAACTCTGTGCTTCCCTTCCTAACACCTACTTTTTCCAAAAGTGGAAATGTACCCTCTGGAACCACCACCCACCCCCTAAACTTCTGACCTCTGACCTGACATGGAGGACGCTAAATTCAGAACTGAAGCCTAACACCCTGCAGACATGAGACATTATGTTCGAACCTGTGATATGTAGCTCACATGTCACAGTGATTTGCTACACAAACATGCCGATGTTCATGTATGTACTTGGCTGGTGCACTGCTGAATTGGACAGTCCATCGAACACAAAATGTAAAGAAAAGTACATTACAAGTAAAATAAGCCTTGATTTAATCAAATTGAGGAAATACAGGTTTTCTATTTGACTTACTGACTACGAAGATACACAGAAAACAGAAATGAATCAGTTGGTTTGTAATACATAGTAAGATATTCTGTCATTTAATCGGAAAAGTACAAGTACATTGTTTACTTCCCCTTTACCAAACAATTTCCATTTTAAGCAGCTTTTACACTTCTCCATTACCTGTCAAAGAGAAATATGTATGGGTTTATTTACTGTTGATGCTTATATTTCTAACTTTTTCTCTTAAAGAGCCCAAAAAATAAACATATTATATGTTTATATGGTGTAGCACAGTACTATACTCATGTACTAATAACATCTCCACATGGACAAAAGCACTAAATCATGAATAAAACAGGACATTATATATAACCATAGGTGTGAATAAGCCATTCTGAAAAATCCTTTTACATATTTTGTATTCAAGTGATTTTTCTATTGTTAAAGTCTTCTCCTGCAGCTTCCTCCACTCAGTTCAAATCAAATGATTAAATACAGATATAGATGACCCGACATAGTTTCAAGGAAACATGAAAACACTTTTCAGTACTGAGACACAGAGTAGAGCAGTTGAGTTACATCTGAAAATGACCAGTACTGCAGCTGTGAGTCATGTATTTAACTGTCCTACTTGTCTGGAAATTTTCCAATTTTCCAAAAATCTGTTATGGCATAAATGGTTATAAATCTGGTAAAGAGTAGATGCATGTATATCCCCTTAAACTGTAAACCTCTGAAAAATTAGTAAAAGTAGAAATGTTTATTTGAACTTATTAGTCTTACAAAAGATTATTTCTTGTATGTTGGTGTGTTGATTGAGGACTCTCTTAATTATTTTTGTATTCAACAGAATTCAATGTTTATGTCACATCACTGAGTGTCCACAGTATAAATGGAGATACTGGTGGTGTTTTTGTCAAGACCACCTATACTAAACCAAATCAGAGCCAAAACCAGAGTGTGTTGACACTGACTGCAACAAGACTTTGAGGGGTTGAGACCAATTTGAAACCGAGACCAGGACAGGGAGAGAATGAGTCAAGACCGAGCCTAGACTGGAATCATAACATGGGCTTGTCAAACCAAGACTTTCATGTATTAAAGATTGATGTGGTTTAAGGGGTGAGATGATTCCCTTTGGCAGTGAGTAGTAGAGGCAGCCTGTGGAAAAACAAATCAATAATTGGCAAAAAGTTTTGGATCTGAGGGGAATTTTGAAGATTGATTTTTTTCAAACCAAATTTGTGATGTTGCGAAATAAATCAAAAGTGTTAGACTGATCCTGAAATAAAATCCTGAGTCCTGTTTGTCTGTGACTGAAACAAGACCAAATAAAAACACACTCAAGACTGACACGAGCCTGAGACCTTCGAAAGGTGGTCTTTAGAATGGTCTTGAGACCATTACTAATTTTGAACACTTCAACACACGGGTCATGTGAAATAACTGCTTATACTGCCTGCAATTATAGATTTTTTTTTTGACTGCCTGAGGTTATTGGAAAGAAGAATGTTTATCCTATATCTGAATTGGATCTTAATTTTGGTCTTTCCTTGTATCCACATAGTAGGTTGTAGTGTAATAATTCACTCTCCTTTAACTTCTTCAAACTCCTTGGGGAAAATCTTCGGTTTTTGGGGCTTTTCCTGTGGGTTTTTCTAGCTTTTTGCCTGAGAAACGCTATCTGTTTTGACTGAAAAAGATGTGTGTGTGTGTGTGTGTGTGTGTGTGTGTCATGTGATGTGTGACTTAGAACCAGGAAAGTGAACAAATAACTCATTGTTAATGCTCTTTCACTGTGAAATGTAGCTCATTTAAGAGAGATTTGACTTACACAGCCATTCATACAATAAATAAATAGGGACATTTTTGCCAAGGTTCTTTCCTGTCTTAAAAGCATAGAATTTTCCGCAAATAATGTACAGACAAAAAAGTGTGCTGCTCCTTTACAAAGATGTCTGTATGAAAGAGAGCAGCTGATGACTGGAGAGGATATTGTTCCAGCGGGAGGAAAGCTAATAGGTTTGTTTGTGAGGATGCTGCACCTGTCGTTTATTGATGGATTGAGCTGTAAATAACTTTGTGAAGCCGTTTAGTGCTCTGAGGGGATTCTATGTTTCTTTCTCTAATCTATTTACTCAACTTTACCTTTGCAAGTTCCACACACACACACACACACACACACACACACACACACACACACACACACACACACACACACACCTATACACACAGCTGCACACACTGTATTTCACAGATATGGATCTTCTTTCTTTCTTTCGACAGCAGGTTAGTGAATCCCCCAGGAATAGAATTTAAGATTATGTGTCTACCTATTTGGGGATGTATGAGAGGCATGTGTGATATTTCCAGACAGAAATGATGACAGTAGTGAACACATACCCAACGCTCGTCCAAACACAGTCACTTGTGCACTCGCTCTTTGTATGTGCGTATGTGTGGGTGGGTTGTTGAGTGTGGAAAACCCTCTGTGAGTGTATTTATAGTGAGCCATTGTTGAGCCCATAGAAACCTCTGTAATTGGATCTGGTCTCTCTCTGTAAGAGAGTCTGCTGATAAATGAGATAGCAGACGTCATTGCTCATGCCTTCTCTGTGATAACTGTACGGAGCACATCAACAACCTAAGCTCTTAGTCCCCACAGGATTAAATTCATAAGTGACTGGTAATATGGCTGAATTATCAGTCTCATGAGAGCAGAGGAAGGAAAGGTGGGAACCAGTTTGCTCTGCACATGGACATTTAATGGCTATCCTCACTGTGTCCTTGGGGATTAAGCAGCCACTCTGACAGTACTGTCATGTTTCAGTGCTTATAACCTTGAAGTTATTGAAGCTGATTCACTGTTTTTTTTTCTGTCATGATGATGTTGCTCGGCACCAGAAGATGTTAAAAGAGGTGTGGAAGGAGCAAGTGCTCAGGCAGGAACAAGTGCAAAGAGGCTGAAACTTCCTGACAACAAAGACATGTAGACAGACGCAGCAGGACGCACGTCCACAAGGGCCCAGTGGACCTCTAATGTTTTTATGGATTATCTGTGAATTGTCAGCAGCATTCCACTGCACTGATTTTCATGAAACTTGAGTTGAGTTCCAATAACACTGATGTCGCACTACCACACACTGTAAAAAAAAAAAAAAAAAAAAAAAAAAAAAAAAAAACGTAAAAAAAACAGTAAGCAGGGGTGCTGAAAAAATACTGTAAAATAACGGAAAATAAGCATCTCATAAAAATACAGTAATTTTCCATAATTAAAATTTAGTTTTTTGCCCTAACTTTACATGAGATTTTGTATATTTTTTTTGACTTTTTAATGTTTAATAAAGAATATTTAGATGTATTAAAACAATCAAATTACCTATAAATATATATATATAAATAATTTTCACTGAGACTAAGTTGTACAATCCACTGATAAAAACTGTATTTTGACAGTTTATCAGTGCTCATACATGTTATACATTCACAAAAATACATTTATTCAACATTTTTGTTGTGAAACCTCCTGTAATTACACAAGATATTTGTCAATTAACAAACAAGGCTTGTTAAACTAACAGAACAAATACTTCTTTTACAATTAATTGTCAGTAATTTTATCTGGTTTTGATATTTTTTTACAGCATTAAACTTTAAATTAACAGTTTAATCTCATAGATAGAAAAGAAATATTTGTGAAATTATGATACATTTGCAAATGTATTTTAACTGTATTTTTTTGTGAAAGAAAAAATTCTTTTAAAAAATTGAAATTTTTTGGTTATTCTCAGCTACAGTTTTTTCGTGTTATTTTACATTTGACATGTAAAATCACAGTCTATTTTTGTCATTTCATTGATATTTTCCTGTCTCTTAAAAATACAGGAAAAATCTGTGAAATAAACAGTGAAAATTCTGTTAAATTACAGATTTTTTTTTTTTTTTTTTTACAGTGCACTGTTAATGAACATGAGTGTTTAATCGGGAATGGAACATACTGGGACACACCCCACTTCCATCAGACAAACCAGCATATTAGGTTGGAAGACATAATTTGGCCTATCATAACTAAACCATTCTTTTATTGTATAAAGGTAATTTTGAAGGTAAAACATGAACAGATCAAGTTACTGACAAGACATTCAGTGATTGTAGATTCTTCCTTCTTTAGATCATATCTGCCATGTGAAATAATTCCAATAAATACAAACATATATTGAAGAAAGATATAGTTATGGTTATAAATCAACTCCTTGACCAATACATTTTCTTCCTTTTGATTTATATTTCTATCATTTGTTGTGGGATGGAGTGGATGTGATTTCAGTATTAATATTATCAGCATCTTTGTGACATAACAATAACTGCCCTGGAAAATGACAAAAATTTCCGCCAGTAATCTTGAAAATAAATAAATAAATAAATAAATCACTCAATCAATCTAGAATTTCAAGGCCTACCCATGTACTTTGTGTTAAATTTTCAAGTTGATATCGGCTGTAGGGTAGGGTAACAATTCCATGTTTACTTTTTGCTCAACCAAGATAAAGATCAGTTAATAATGATGATCTGATATTGAAAAAAATACCAGAGCCAAAATCATTATGTTTTCATGCTCAAAGATTTTTCCCAATTTTTAGGACATGAGCCAATGACAACCCCATAACATTTTGTTTTTGTTTTTGACACCCTTCATTAAAATTAGTGCAGTGGTTTTTGCATTATTAAGATGACATTAAGACAAACAAACCCACATCTCCACAGAAGAATTCAGAAAAAAAAGACTCTTGAGAAAAAAAACAACAAGAAAACTAACCAGTTTCCTTTGCAGCGTCACCTGTTTGGACAAAAACATTCTACCTACAGTTTAAAGAAAATGATTAATCGACAAAAGATAAGACATTAATAAAACGGTAGTGAAAATGGGGAGAGGTAACCCATTTAACATATTTATTTTTAGCAAAGATTCAGCTGGAGAAGCATAGTAAACCTTAAAAATAATTCATCCGGTGTTTCTGTGTGTGTGTGTCTCACTATGTTGGAAACTTTTCTCTGCTCAGCTGAAGAACATGAGAATGTTACAATTATAAAACAAGATTGACAGGATGGATAGTGTTGCACTGGCAGATGACAGTTCCTGGCTGCCTGCCCGGAAGTTATTCAGAGCATCACAGCAAAGCCCCCCCCTACACACACACACACACACACACACACACACACACACACACACACACACACACACGGACACACATGGACGCACACTTCAGAGAGACCAACACAGGGATCAAGTGCAGAGTGTTGGTGGGAGAGGAGGGGAGGTGGAGGAAGAGGAGGAGGAGGAGGAGGAGGGGGAGGAGGTGGTGGTCAGGGTGTGGTGCGTCTGCGTGTAGAGGTTCAAGGTCAGAGCAAACATAATGTGTAAACTAGCAAACACACACATGGTGTAATGTAAAGCAAAAATAAAAATAGCTTGTTTTATCAACAGTTCACACACTGCAGCTGCTAAAACAAACTACTTGTGTCTTGTTTTATCGTTAAAATGGATCAAAACCCCACAAAATTTTATGACCATTAAGTAAAACAGCATTTATTTGGACATTAAACAGCATCAAACACAACTCTGGAAGCACGACTGGATGTTAAAAATAGAAATGCACACAGTGTAAGACAGTGCTTATATATAATATAATACGTTTGGAAATGTCAAATATTTCTGTGTTTGTCTGGGGTACAAAATGAACAATGTGGAATTTAATGTTATTGAGTAGATTTAAAGATCTAAAACAACTATAATTTATTTTCATCAAATCAAATCAAATGTGTTCTCATAAACTAAAAATTATGATCGATGGCCCTGTAGCTCACCGACAAGTTCCAGAATCAATAACAAGTTGAATTTGCAAGGTTGTCAGGTTCTGCCTCTATGTTAGAGTCCTGTGGTCTTAATGCAGGAGAACAATGTCCCAGTAGAAATGGATGGTACTGTCACTGGAGGAGAGCTCAACAATTTTAATCAAAGTCCATTTATGACTTTCTATCAGTTCTCAGTAGCAACCACATTGATATCTGTAACCATTTCCATGTTATAAGCCAACAAAATATGGCTCATTATAAGTAAAGGCAAATTTTATATATTTCAAAAATTTGCAAATAATTCAAAAATCAAAATGTCTCATAACTGTGAACAGACTTTGTTGACATTGTGCCAAAGAAGATACATATAAAATTACAAATGAAGCTGACTTGTACTTTTGTCAGAGAAGATATTTGAAGAAATTGCACACGAAGGTGACGACAAACACGAAGATGACGCTGAAGACAACAGTGGACACACAGTAGCTCATACCCTATCAGCCGCTGAGCTAAAAATGAGATTTAAGTAGACTGACCACATAGTCCCCCACCAAAAAATCCTTTCACTAACTTCATCAATCTTTCTAAAGCACTTGGTGACATTTAGTTAAATGTACTTGAATTGTTTTAGAAAAGAATATTAATATTTACAAAAATTCATTTAACTCAAATTCAGTCAGACATAGTGCAATGAAAATACCCTGCGAAAAAAGCAAAATTAGGTGTAACTTCAAAATCATTGACACAACTTTCAAACAAGTGAAAAAAAATCTATTTTTTTCATTCCTACGTGATTACATTGTTGGATCATTGGAATTTTTCTACTGAAATTCTTTCAAAAATAATCAATGATTTAAGTATGTTTCATTCAGTATGAAATACGAGTTCAACCCAGTCTCAGTTAAAGTAACTGTTGACAATATAATCGATTTGATTAGATTTGATAGATTAATATTGTTTTCACCGAGGGGTTGAAATGTAAATTATTTTTGCCTTGACGAAGCTGAAAAAACCAACCATCAGTTTGATAGAGAGCATAAAGACTGGAAGAGCATAAATGACCATCCTTTGTGAGGACATTTACCTAACCTTACCAATGACAGAGGACATGTTTTGTGGACTATAGGGGACCTCCATATAGACCCCAGACACTTCTAGTGTTAATCACGTCTATTCAATGTCTTGTACCTCTAGATGAACCGCTGGTGTATTTTTTGGCCTCAGAGTTGTCAAACCTTTTTGAAGTACAGGCGGCTGGACAAAGACGTGCCTCTGTGAGTGTCAGACAGACTTTAGAGTTACATAATGAGACTGAAGTCGAACCCTCAGATCACAAGGTACTGGCTGCAAACTCAGCTGTCAGGGCTTGACACGGAGGCCCAGAACCCCGGCTCCTTCTGGAGCGGATGGCATGAAAAGAAGTCTGCCACCCACAGGTCCCTGCTGTTTTAATGTGGGTCTATTTTTATACCAGTATCAGCCACATTCAGCACATGACTGGACACCTAAAACACCACACATACACTATACCAACAGTATATATGTGTTGTGTCCCAGAGGACAACTAAAGCATTTTCATGGAAAACTCTGTTCACAGTAGCCCATCTCCACACACCTGTCATTTACTCAGGCCAGATACGACTAATGTAAAATACAGAAATAAAGTAGCAATGACCTTGTAGACAGACTTTTTATTAGTTTGATGAGCACGGTGTGATTTTTCAGGGTATTATGAAAGCTTTTTGATCACACAAGTGCATTGTAATACCAAAGTGTAATCTATTAAGACAGATATTGAAACTAAGAATGAGAAAAGCTAATAGTTGATCTGATACTTGATTTTTAGAGACATTTAATGATCTGTTGTTATTAGCAAAACTTGATGTTGAGAATGGTTGATGGATAATATCAATCCTTCAATGGGAATTGTCAACTTTGTGGGAAAATAATGGGTCAAAAAGTGAAAATCACATCTGAAATCATCTAGATTTTAGGCTCTTATTTTCACATTCAGTTCCAGGATTATTAATATATATCAATACATTAATATGTATTAAAATATTGATGTTTAACTTATTCAACAAGTGTCCTGTTTCTAATAAGGTCAAAAATAGTTAGTAGTGTCTTTTCTGGATGTATAGACTGATTAATTGGCATAAATCAGCCTTTTCCATGTTGTGGTTATTATATCAGACTTTAACCCTCAATGTGGCCATAAGCACCTACTGATTTAAAAGGTTTATTAGTTTTTCAACCAATAATTCTTTCATTACTTTTAAAATAATCCAGGTAAAATGTAGGTTTTTTTCCTAGCTTTTCATCATCATAAGATGTAATATTTGGACATTCAGAGGCTCTGTAATGAACATGAAAACATTGTCATGTTCTGAAACATTGAGTCACCAACAAAACCCAGGTCGTTTGACAAATGACAGTGGTTACAGACACCTGTTTTTGTGTCCAATTAAAGGTATATTTTGCTGTAAAAAGTCACTTTTTCTTCAGTTTTCTCTGTTTTGACATTTTGTGAACATCTACATGTTACTGACTCTCCATCTTCCCTGGAGTCTCTGTGTTTTATGTCCTCACAGGTTTTCCCTGGATCATCTCTGAACCTGCTATTGTGGTCCTTCTTCTCTCCTGCCTTTATTGTCATCACTCATTTATCCATATAGTTGTGACTGTGTTTATTGTATAGTTACATAGATGGTAGAGGTTTTTGTTATTTGTTCTAACAGTTGCAGTAGTAGTACATCCACTGTTAATACTTGTATTTGTAGAAGTAGTATTAACAGTTATGGACATTTGTTCTAGTTATTGGTGATTATACTAGCACCAGCTGTTGTAGTTTCTATCAGCTGTAGTTCAGTGCTGTGCATCCATGCCACCCCCATCTCTCTCTCTCTCTCTCTCTCTCTCTCTCTCTCTCTCTCTCTTTCTCTTCCTTTACCCTCTCTCTTTAACCCCACTTGGTCAAGGCAGACATCCATCCTCCAGAGTCAGGGTCTGCTCCAGGTTTCTGTCTGTTAAAAGGAAGTTTTTCCTTCCACTGTTACCAAGTGTTTGCTCCTGGGGGATTCTGTTGGGTTTCTGTAAATTGGCTTGAGAGTCTGGTTTTGACCAGCTCTATATGTAAAGTGTCATGAGATAACTTTTGTTACGATTTGGTGCTATATAAATAACATTTATTTGATTGATTGATTACTTCACCAGTAAATTTATAGGAAAATAACTGATTTTCACAGAAAAATACAAAAACCCAGAGAATAATATTACAATAAATAGCGATGAATCACAAAGGAAAGGTTAGATATAGAGGAAATTCATTTGGGGGTCGCCACAAACCAGTGATGGGAGAAGCTTTTTAAGCCTCCACTAAAAATACCTCACTGTGAAAATACTCTGCTTTCAACGCCCAGTCTTACCTTTGTAAGAGTATGTACAGCATGTACTGTATATGAGGCACAGTATGAAAAATAAAGGAAGTCACAGCGCAGTAACATAGTCTTACTGTTGTGTATGACACTTTTGGATCAATTTTGGTGTTGCATTGGTTTAAGGTGCATTTTTCTTCTTTAGACTGAGCTGATTCTAACCATATGATCAGCAGCTGTGCAGTTTAATCTATAGTGCACTATATTCTGTCAGATCATATGTTTGTAGCATCTCCATCCTGTGAAAGCCAAAGTCTACTTTTCACAAGTTCAGATCTAGAACAGGCCTATTGTCAGCTTTGCAACAATTCATTTTCCAAACAATTCAACAGGATTTTTTTTTTTTTTTTTTTTTTTTTTTTTCAGAAAGGAGGAGAATTTTACAAGCACCCCATAAATTAAACCCATTTGATGAGAACAATGGAAACTGAAAAGTAACTGAAGTTGTCAGACAAAACTAGTGGAGTAAAGGTACATTATTCACCTCTGAGATACAGTGTGAGTACCATTAAAGGGAAATTCTCAAGTAAAGTACATCAAGTTTGTAAATACTTTGTGGTATTGGAATAAATCCAATCCCATCCATGATAATAATAATATTGATGCTGATTATTATTATTATTATTATTATTATTATTATTATTATTATTATTAGTAGTAGTAGTAGTAGTAGTAGTAGTAGTAGTAGTAGTAGTAGTAGTAGTAGTAGGACTTTCTTTCTTCCTCTGAGGCTTTTATTTTGTTATTCTGAAGTCAGACCTAAACAGGAAGTGTGTTTTTCCAGGTGCGCTCGCGGCTGACGTCAGTGCAGGTGACCTCAGTCTCAGGTTGAGGGGTGAAGACGTCATGACGCTGAAATGCGGATCTGGTTGAGCCGCAGGGACTCACTTCTGTCAGCCTCTGCTCCTGGACTTCCTTGTAGGAAGGAAAAGACCCTGAAAGTGTAAGTAGACTATATGTGTCTTTTAACTTGAAATGAAACGTTTTTCGCGTGTCAGAGGAAAAAACCTTAGTTTGTGTTTCGACTTTCGTGTTTCGTTGACATTTCATTTCCAAATGTAATCGGCAAAAGGTTACTCTGTGGTCATATGTGTGTTCTCTCTGATGACAAAATATGTTAAATGACTGCTAACAGTCATTTATGGAGAGAAAGAAAGATAAATCCTCCTCTTTAAAGGCTACAGGACCTGGAGATCACGAATGGACATTACGTTTTGGAGAGTTTTGATTCTGAGGCTTCTTTAAAAAAAAAAACAAAAAAAAAAAAAAAAAAAAAAAAAAAAACCCTGCAGCTCTCTAATGAAACTTTTTTTTTTTTTTTTTTTTTAATTACTACATTTTAAGACCTTGGAAGCGTTTATTTCCCTCACAACATTTTTGCTTTTTGACTACGTACATTGTCAGTAAAAACACTGCATCCAATGTAATAAATTAAGATAAGATAAGATAAGATAAGATAAGATAAGATAAGATAAGATAAGATAAGATGAACACAGTGGGGAGTTACAGAGCAGCATAGGGATAATAACATTAAAAATGAGGATTAAAGTAAGAAATATATATATGATAAAATTCTATATACAAACATATGAAAAATATATAAAGTAGTACTTCATAAAAAGTAATAATTAATGAATACAGAAAATATATGTAAAACAGCAAATCACAGAGTAGTACAAAATGTCTTGCATCATGCTATGGGCTAAATACTGTATAATAATTGCAAATATTTTTGTTGTTTATATTATAAATGCATTTCTTTCTTGAAAAGCCCAACCAGCGATGGGACTTGCAAATTAGCTAAATGCTATATACTCTTTGTGCAGAACATCAGAGGTTATGTATGTCCGCTATGTTTCACTGCATTGTCCCTGATAAATAAATAAATAAATAAATAAATAAACAAACATTGTAAGAGTCTACATTTCCATATTGATCATACATGTACATGGGAGGTTCATGTATAGCTGATTAACAAAAATATCAGTGGCTAAATAGAAAAATTAAAATACTTGTTCTGTTTATCATTCTGTGCTAAAGAATGTCATACAGTCTCATGTAAGAGGCTTAAACTGAGAAGTTCCTTTTTTTTTTTAACCAAACCTCTTTCACTTCCTTTTTTATGAGCTAGTTCCTCATGATTACATTGTCCAATAGATTATGTGTTGTTCCATGACCAGAGCATGTACGTCTTTATTCTGTGATGTGTGTATTAGCTCTACTTTATTGATGAATCTGTGTTTTAGCCTATCCCTTGACTGGAACAGGAAGCTGATTTGAGATGGAGAAGAATCGGGAGAAGAATCCTTTCAATGCAGTTTGTTTTGGTAAATAGAGAAGGAGTCCTGAAGTCTGGGTGAGGTGGGTAAAACTGTACCGATGTGGACACGATTATGTCAGAGGTAGAGTTACTAAACTTATTGAACTTATTGAAGGTCACTGTTTAGAGTGTTTTGGTAAATGCACAAAAACGTTATTTTCTTAAAGAAGAAGGCTTGACTTTTGTGCTGTTAGTTTCGCATACAGGAACTAAATTCTTCAGGGCTGTCGCTAAAGCTGAGGACACTGACATCATGTCCTCATCATGTGCATGTGGATTTTTGGCCATTTGTAAGGAATGTTATTTATACTTAATATATTTAAATTCAACATTTTAGCATAAAAAAAGTTCAAGCATGTTTTAATGATTAGACTATGGAGAAACATTTTTATCATAGTTTTGATGTCAGTAATCACTTAAAAGTTGAAATATCCAGCTAATATTGATATCCTTCTTACATCTTTTCTCCTTTTAAGAAATATTTGATGTGATATGTTCTGTGCACATAAAGTCATATTAGATTAGTTATTAGATGCATTTTACAAGAACTCTTCGAAGTATTGAAGGTTTCTTTCATTAATCTTCCATCTCTACATGCTAGAGTTAATGTAGAAAATGCCTCATGTCCTCTATGATGTTTTCTAGCTGCTGAGATGGAGGAGGCGTACACTCAGCTGTACCAGGAGTTCCTTCGTCTCAGGTCACTTTGCCTGAAGCAGGCGGCTCTTTTACATCAACTCACCACAGCCCTGCAGAAGCAACAAGGTCCACTGATAAACTCCTGTGTAAATACAAAGGTTACTAAGATGCATTGGTCGTTATTCACTCTGAAGCTGTTTTTCCTCAGGTGCATCTGTTCCAAATGGAGAGTTGAGCGATACCATGTCCATCCCTGTGCAGTGCACTCCAGAAATCCCCACTTGCCTCCTGGAAAAGCCTTTACCATTGGCAGCCGCTGCACACAACCCTGCAGCACAGTGTGGTGTTCAATGCCCATCTAAAAATGTGGGAACTTTCTCTGATCTCCTGGCTCAAGACATGTTTAAGCTCTGTGTAGACGTGCATGGAAAAGATGATCGAAAGCCAGATCCAAACCCCTCATCTTTGTTATTCCAAGATGCTGCAAAGATACAGGGAGCTTCTCAGAATGTCTCGAAACATCCGAAACCCAGAGATCACAGAGCTGGAGACAGGAGGCTGCACACAGTACAGGTAGGTGTCTGAACTGTATCACCCATTACACCTGGACAGTTAAAACCACAATAGTCACATTAAATACTCCAAACTAGTGGTGGTAACCTTCTAAATCTGCTGTTTGCTGAAGCTATTGTTTGTGTAATATTTACCATCCTAAAATATTGTAACGTGAATCCAAAATTATGGTTACCTCTGAAATATCTGTTAAAATCTGCAGTTTTCTCATTACATAACTGGTGGTTGATTAAACTCTACCAAATACGTCTTCTCTTATTTTTTATTTTGATGATTAAACTAACTGTCAACTGTGAACCTCTGATCATGAAAACATAATCTAATTCATGACAGTTTTCAGCTGAAATTGTATATTCAGTTAACCTAATCACACACTCTCTTTATGTAAAGAGCTATGTGGACACACACTTATGCTCAAATGGTGATATTTACCATTAAACTGTTTTAAAAGCATTATAAAGTGTTAATGCTTTGTGTGTTACAGTGAAAATAATAGATATTGACCAAAAAAATCCAATGCTCTGCGTCTTGTTGTCACTAGAGCTGGGTAATATGGCCAAAAAATTTGAACTAATTTTTTTCAGTGTTATGGATGATTAAACATTTTTGATTAAATGTTTTCTGGCCATGTGGGCTGAAGACAAAACGTGATTCAATACACTTTATTTACTAAAAAAAAAAAAAAAAAAAAAAAGAAAAACATTCACAATTAATATGTTACAAGAAACCAACAGGCTGCCTTGAGGATTTTTCTTGAGCAAGAATGATCTCCAGAGGAATAATCTCCAATAATTCAGATTCAAGTTATTGCCATTACATATGTATAGAATAGAATAGACTTTACTGTCATTACACCAGTTGTGCAACAAAATTGCAGCAATGAATAACAATTAGCATCTAGCCAGAGGGGCAATAAGCA
Source organism: Sphaeramia orbicularis (assembly GCF_902148855.1). Lineage (NCBI taxonomy): Eukaryota > Metazoa > Chordata > Actinopteri > Kurtiformes > Apogonidae > Sphaeramia > Sphaeramia orbicularis. The sequence goes on along the minus strand of NC_043961.1, from coordinate 27,284,159 downwards.
GCAAAGGCAGACAGTACAGAATATGCAGTATTAACAATAACTACACTATGTACAGTGGGTATAATATACAGTATGCAGACGTAAGTGTTATGGACAAATATATAGAACGAGTGCAAAGGACATAAGTGTATAAGAGCAAGATGACAGTTCAATGTGAGCTAGCGCAAAATATTCAGTTGATGAACGAATGTACTGGATGCATTGTCCAAGATGCAGTTCCATGTTTTGTTTGTGCAGGAAGAATTTGAGGGGGCTGATTTGTAAAATTTAGGTATTTTGGTTGATTTTCAGTAAGTAAAACCCTAAATAAATGAATTTCAATATATTGTCCAGCCCTATTTGGGAATCTAAATACTTCACACTTAGTTTTTACTTTGCATGAGTGTTAACGTCTAATAACCAAATGCCAGTTTTGAAGCAGTATTCCTCCTCACAAACATCCGTCTTGTCCTTTGTGTTCACGTCAGACACCTTTGGCAGGTTGTCTGTCCCCACACGGTGATTTCCTGGGCCAGTCGGACGCCTTGTTGATGTCAGACATCGCGCTGCAGTCTCATGTTTGTGAGTTCTGCCAAGCAGTTTTCCCCGGAGACACAACCACCAGAGGAGAATTCTTAAGGCATCTCTACACCCACATTACCTAAAGGAAAACGAATCCTCTCTGCTGCCTGATGATATGTTTTTTATATGGTAACATCTGATGAAGCAGGTTTGATTTATTTCATCTAAAGCAGAGTTGAAACCGATCTGTTCAGCTGTTTGATGGATGAACTGTGCAATAGCTGATGCCGGCATGTCTGACATGTAAAGTGCATGTTGGAAATAGACTTCATATAAAGCTGTTAGGATAGTGGGCGCTGATTGTAAATGGACAGTTTCTCAGTCACATCTGCATTACTTCCACACGGCCATGCAATAACTTTGGTTTTATTTTTGTGCAGGTTTCTCTGACGTGTATGTGCCAAAAAGCAAAAACAGATATTAATATAATTTGTGGACAGGTGAGTAGCTGCCATGTAGCTTGAACCAAATCTGGAAAAAGTCTTGCAAAAAAATATGTTTGAACAGTGAATTTTAGTTCTTTAATTGACAATGAACTGCTTTTTAACATAGTAGAGGTGATTTAAGAGAGAGAAAACACACAAAACAGTACAAGATACTGTGCATATTGTCTGTTTTCATATGCAAGAACCTCGTTTTCTTTACAATCATCCATATTTAATTAACCTGCTTATCATCCTCAACAGATGCTTTTAGGTAAATCAGAGTGAAAATGTAGTAATATTATATTCCATGTCTATATAGTACTGTGTCACTACAATTTAACCCATGAAGACCCAAACATCCAACTTTAATCAAAATCATCTACTGATCTACACTGTTTAATACATGTTGATCCACTAATCCTATCAATACATGTAAATAATTGGTGTAAAATACAGTTTGTCATGTTTTCATGGTCATCAAATATGACCTATTTGGACGTTCAGAGGCTCCGTAGTGAATGTGGAAATACCGTCATCTTCTACAACATTGATTCACCAGTAAAACCCATCTAGTTGGATCAGTGGCAGTGGATGGAAACACTGGGTTTATGTTCAGTTGTTGATATCTTTGTTGAAAAAGTCTGTTTTTCAGCAGTTTCATTTGATTTAGTTTTAATAACCCTCAACTTTGATGTGAGCTTTTATGAAAATCTACATGATCAGTGAATTAAATATAGGAAAATACCTGATTTATATTGGTAAAATGCAAAATATAGAGAATAATATTATAATAAATGGTGATAAATCACTTAAAGATCAGATATAGACAAAATTTCATTTGGGAACTGACACAAAAATCACGCTGGGTCTTTATGGATTATACAATACTGATTAGAATAGATTAGATTAACCAGAATATAAACTAAGAAGTACCTGGAACTAAAATGTTCCATGGTCCACACTTTCAATGGATTTGCTCCAATTTCACAGGTTCATCCATGGTCTATGCTATTCCCTTCCACCTAGTGGCATTTTAGTTTGTGTGTGCTTTTTTATGTAATTCTGTTGACAAACAACCACAAGTGATAAATAACCTCCTTGTTGTAGGTAATAATTTCTTGGCTGTTGAAGATCAGATGTTTCACAGCACTCAATGATGACAGACTCTGCAACTAACAAATGGTATAGACACAAAGAAATGTAAACAAATATGAGAAATTAGCCTCGCATACATTTTTTTTCTTTTTTATTATTGTATTGTCTGGGCCACAGTGGTGATTTACGTTCTGATTCAGCCTTCAGTAAATAATCTCAGTGCTTTAGTTTGATCATCTGTAGTAACAGTTACACACAGTATGACACAATGTTGTGTTAATGATCAGAAGTGGCTATGTTTTAAAAAGATAACTGCTAACTCTGAAATGAATAACTTTACACAGCACACGTTGTCATCATCACTTTAGAGAGAATGTGGGAAAGCATAATGTGTCATGCTTGTTACTTCACATCATCATTATTGGTATGCTGTTAGAAAATGTAATAAATGGGTTTAGTGGTCAGTGATCAATAAATATTACATTTTAATTGTGAGATTCCGATTTTAATTGTGTGTTTTAATGGAGATTTAGGGTAAAAAATGCACTTGCCCATAAAGTCGGAGTAAAATATTTTTACCTGAAATGATTTTGACAATGTGATGTATTCTTGATAGATAAAGTGTAAATGGGACTCAGTATGTAATCAACCATTGGGTCAAAGGTCATGAAAGGTCATTACTAATTTGCATAAATACGAATAAAAAGCAATATATCTGAAAAGAAAATTATTGCAACTTAATGAGCAGTAGCATGTTAAATATCTACTTTCAGTGTGTAATTTTTTTTTTTAAAGTTTTGTTTCACTTACAGGCTGTGTGGGCACATTGTTTTATTATTATTGCTCATTTTTATGATTTTAAAAATAGATCTGTTGTTTAAAGACTGCAGAATATTTGGGTTAATATACTAATGTATAGTGGTTGTGCTCCCTTTTTTCAGTCAGGCATAATGCGATCAGCTGTCTGCAGTTCAGCTCTCTGTTACTCAGGAAATAACAGTGGCTAAGAATAGCGTATAAGATTTAACTCCCTAATTAGCAGTGCTGACAGCTGATTGACGATGGCGGCTCCATCATCTGTTGCCACATGACTGCTGCTCGAACAATCATAGCACAGAAAAGAAAACTTGATATGATTGCTATTGTGTATGCAAAACGCTCCGGGAGATGTTTTTTTCAGGAAAGGCCTCATGATGAAGATGCAACTTAACAGTAAAACCACAGATTAACCTCAATATTCAAACATACTGAGTTGTCCTGAGCTTCATAAATAAACTGCCTGACATTTTGGGTGGTATAACTTCATATTCCCTGATGTCTATCTCAAAAACAAAGATGATGAGTGCCGGTTACGTCACTAGTCCAGGTGAGTCATGCAGGCATTGAAGGCCTGTACAGAGCATCAGTGCAATAAACACGACGACAGCAGAGGTGTTGCTTACTATCTGACGCAGCTCCTTCAGCCTCTTCCACACATGAGAGCTGCCAAAAATGATCCTTCGTGGAATACAACACAACACACTGCTGTTTTAAGCAATAAAATAACATTTATTGAGATGTAACAAAATAAATAATCTGCTTTTCAACATAATAAACCGAGGAGGTTACTAATTCTCAAGAGACAGGCATGTGTAACTGATGCACAGCAAGCTACCTCACTAATACTCTGTGTGATTCAGTGTACAAAAATCAATCATTGTTGACGTGTTTCATAAAACCTGGATGCAGTTTTAACAAATTAAAGCGGGGTCAAATAAGCTGTAGTAGCTGCTGCATCAAAAGTCAAGCACCATGAGATTTCTTTTTTGTAAATGTCTACATATTGTTTATATTTTTTCCTGTTGAAAGTTTAAAGTAAACTGAGAAAAGTGACACTATTTAACTGTAAGTCCCTAAGTACGAAACCACTGCTTCCAAAAACTGATAATTCTTTTGATCTAAGACTACAGAAATAATCCCAAAGACACACGGTCAGGTTTCAGCTACACCTAAATAATCCACACTTATCACCATATTATCTGAAAATGCTGTGTTAAACCTTTCATTTTTAATTGTTTAATTCTAAACCTTGCAGTGTAGTTTTGAATGTAGTTTCCTCAGAGGCTGTACAATACGGCAGTGAAGTGTAAATAAACAGGAGAGCAGATTCAAAGCCCTAAAATCAGCACGAATCCCCCCTGCTAAAGGGCCCATGAGCACAACACCTGATTCTACAGAGGAGAGAGGCAAGTAAAAAAACAACTTCTGAATAGAAATCAATAAAGCATTAGTATTAATATCAGTATTATGTCACACCACTGAGTTCACCAAAGGATTGTGAAACAGCCTGAAGTATTATCATCAATAAAACACCATCGCAGTGAACTCTGAGAGCTGCAGATTAAACTGGAGACTGTTACTTGATTAAAAAAAAAAGACTTCATAAGAACCCTTGAAGTCTCCATGCAACTCCAGTCAGACTGGATTGAAGGCAGTCAGTTTCTAAAGTTGCAGTGCCCCCTGCTGTGCCAATTCCATGTCATAGGAAACAGGATGGCAAACATCACAAGAGCCACGTGAGCTGAAATATTTTCTGCTTAAAAGCTGCAGGACATATAGTTCATGTGCTCTCAAAAAGTTAAATAAATAGGACTCACCTAAATATATACTGAATGTAAAGTAAAAACAAATTCAATCCACAACTTCAGTGTTTAGAAGTAACTGCAAACTATTAGTCGCTGACATTTACTATATTGATCCCGCCTGTCGATAGGAGTCTGTTCCCTATCTGATGCTTGTGCTGTCAGTGATGTAACTACATGTATAAAAACCTGCTCATACACAGGACTCTGAGTGGAGTTCATCAGCACATGTTTACTGATACTGCTGAGCTTTTTTTTCTTTTTTTTTTTCCTTCATTTCCCCCGATGGTTGGGTTCGTCTTTGATGATGCAAGGGCTACCGCTCCTGCACGCTGTTATGGAGCTCCGCCTGTCCACTTTACTGTCGTGGTCTGCAGAGAGAAGCAAAGATAACTAAAGTGGGAGTCACTCAAAGAACAAATGCTGGTTAGAAAAACACTTACAAGTGTTTTGAAGCGGACTGAGTGACATTTCAGACAAACAGAAATGATTCATCAGGCCATGAGCGCATGTGTAACACCTTGAAATATAAATCAGTACTGTGTATGTAAATGAGGGAACATACAATAAACCCATCTTTATGCATTTGCTCTTGTTTAATGCTGTTAATACATGCTTTCAAGTGACTCAACAGACATTTTTCAACTGAGATATAAGATAAAATCAGTTAAGAGTCTCAGTAATTATGGTGCAACCAGCACTTTAAGACCTCTGAATAATCATTTGGGGAATTCAGCTCGAGGTTCTCCCACATGGAATGACATCATCATGGTTTATATGACCAATGCAAGCTGCTGACGAATAAAACGTCAGCTGTAACGCAAGTCATGGCTTCTGCTTGTCTGATAAAGCAGACACGGAAGCAACAGGTGATGAGTGAAGGGAGTCAAACCAAAGTTCATCGGGTGTTCATGCTGGAACAATTATTTCTGAAATACACTAATTAGCTTGCAAAGAGCTATGAATAAACACAAGGACACACATGGGGGTTTGTGTACTCTCGCCACCTCTGCACCATTTACTTTATAAAACCATCAGGCCAAAAAGCACTTAAGTGTTTCCCCTGTGTTTATGAGTCAAGATTTACTCATTTTAAGTCTATTTAATCATTTGCTTCACTAAATCTTTCACTGTTGATTCACTGTAAAAACAAGGAGTGATGCAATAAAATATGAACAATGATATTTTGATTGTACAAATATTTAATAGCATATATTCAGTTGCAAACATGTGGAATACAAGCGATGCACTGGATTTAAGTTTTCTCTGTTGTGTAAATAGTGAAATATTTTGCGAGAAGTGATAAAATCAACAACAACAGATAAATGTCGGCAGAAAAGAGTGAAAGGAAGTGAAAGAAGACACAGAGAGATAAGAAGGAAACTTGGATGAGTGGAAGATCGAAAAAAACAAGACAAAGTGAGGGAGTTCGACGTCAGAGATGAAACATATGTCATTTTTTTTTGTTATTTCCGCAGTCCTTTTGGTAGAGGGAGAGATGTATAAAAAGACTGTGCCATTTCCCTGCCCACAGGTTTTATTTTTGTACACTGTCGCTTGGTGAGTCAATGCAACGCCCCTCCAATTACCTCCCACTCCGTCGCCCCCACGCCAATCCATCCCGCCCTTCAGCCCACGCACCTAGCACACTCTGACGTCAGTCGCTGCTGGTGGGGAGGGGGGGTCCGATTCTGCCGCCCACAGAGTACTTCCTACCCCCCCTCCCCTCCCTCCCTCCCTCCCTCCCTCCCCGCCCCCTCATGTCTTTGCTGGCTTCCTTCTCCTCGCTTCATATCTTCAAATGGCTATCGCAGCCCAGAACAGTTAACTTGCCCAGATTACTTTTTCTTCCTTGTGAGAAAAATTGCTGTGATGGATCAGTGAAATGCGAGGGTAACAGGGTTATTACAGAAGTGTTATAACAGTGTAACACCCTCCTCCTCCCACCCCTCTCTCACTTTTTTCCTCTCTACATCTCTCTCTCCACCTCTTTCTGTTTCCCCTTCTAACTTCTATCCTCTCTAATTTACAGTCTGGTGAAGTTCAGCTGTGCTTAGTGGGAGGCGTCACCTCAGAGAGATTGTGACTCACTAGAGTTCAAGCTGTAGCTATAAAATATTCATTGTTAGAAGAGGTTAGGGAATCTCTCTGTCTGCCATTCTCAATTCAACCCCAATATCAATTCCTCTCACAGAAAATGGGAAAACAGCACGAGAAAGCAGACTTTTATTCTGGGTCCATGTTTAAGTGCATAATATTTTGAAGTCTTTATCTGAAAAGTCACCTGTGGCATGAGCTCCTTCTGACCCGAGGCTGATCTTGCCAGCCCGATCATGTGACACCATCCGAGCCAATCGCAGCCCTTCGTCCATTAGCGTTTGCTGAATGAGATGGCGACTCCAGCTGGTTGGATTGGAGGCGTCGGTGGGATGGCGAGGGGACGGAGACTGGTTGCACTGGGAGCCGATGTCTAGCAGGAAAGATAGGTTTAGGTTTATAGGGTTTTTAGAAGAAACATTTCTGGAGTTTAATCTCTTTAATCACTGTTTGTTTGTCAGCATGATAGCACATAAACTGTTGCTCTGATTTTCATGAAACTTAGCAGAAGGATGAACACATTAAAGCATCAGTGGGCAACTTTTGTGTGATTTGGCAAGATTTCTTTCTACAATAACCCTTCAGCATATTGTGATTCAAGTTGCCTGACAGGAAATGAGGCCTTCTGTCTCTCCTATTGGCTCTGTTTTCAGGCTTTTAAACATCTGGCATACAAACAGCAGTGCATTATGTATCTTTATGTTTAGTCTATGCTTAAGGAAGTGAGGGAAGGTGTGTATTTTTTTGTTTTTCAATTTTTTTCTTAATGTCTCTCTACTGTAGCTTTAAATCTTAGATCAGATCCAGAGAAAGTGGTCAAACCTTGTATGGAATAGATCTGCTTTGAAATAGCAGACTGTGGGTGTCTAGTTCATGATACAGATTTAAAGTGTTTACCATGCGACACACTGTCCAGGCTTTCTGCAGATAAGCTGTCGTCGTCTGCTCTCTGGGTCAGACTCTCTGAACCCTCTGCTCCCAGAAGTGAAGACACGCTCTCTGGAACAATGACCTAAAACACCACATTGTTGATTCAGAACTGATGATCACATGTGAATGTGCACATGGTGTTTTTCAGTGACTCCTCCTCCTCCTCAGTTCTCCTCACTCACCTCGTGTCTCGCTCTCTTCTGAGTCTGTACACTGTTCTCCTCATTTGTCCTGAAAGTGAGAAACCAGTCAAAAGTTCATTAGGACTAAGTAAAATTGAGTACATTACAATGTCAGTGTAAAATGGAATTAAACAAAAGTATGAAAATAGAAATAACAGCTAATGAGATAGCATTGAATTATGTATAGTCATGGCAATAAATATAATATGAGCATACATCTGTTTGGTCAGATGTTTTCAGCAAACATTGTAACATTTCATTAACCCCGTAACATAATTCTATAAGTCATACTTTTGGCAAAATTATGATATCTGCGTAACTTTACTCTCTTAACACTGCTGTTTCATTTGTCATCATTGGCTATGACCTGAAAAAAATACGACTTAGAAAATTAGGAAATGCTATGAGGCTAAAGATTTACTTATTGTGACTAATACTGTGAAGTTTTTAGTCTAAATAGATCAGTGCAGCAATTTGTTTTGTCGTGATGTTATAAATCATTAAGACATAAGGAGATATGTTTTTCAAGCAAATATAAGCTTTGTGTCTTTTGCTGTGGCCTCAAAGCTCATTATAATAACACTACTGAGGCTAGAGTTTATTTACTACTGTGATCTGAGCCTGGTTCAATTTGAAAACAAATGCACAGGTGGGAAGATGAATAAAATAACCCACAGTCCACAAGGAGAATATGCTAAATACAAGCTGTTTTCTCCAGCTATTCAATGATTTCATTCAGTTCTACGATAAATGAGACATGATGCTGCTGGAATTAATAAATGCAAATTGACTTGCCTGCCTTTGCAAGATGGCGCTTACTTTCTTTTTGTCCACATCAATGTAATATTCAGACTATTTTCCTGGTTGTCAAGCTGTTTTTGTTTGCTTGAGGAGTAATCACAGCAGCAGTGTGGTGTGTCGGTCACTGGTTCCTGTTGGACAAATCACTCCTCTCCACAGGCAGCGGCCTTACCTTGCATGCTTTAGTGTGGAGGTGTAGGCACATTTTCTTGCCACCTGCCGAGCCAATGAAAAGAGTTCCACTCGTCTCAGCAAAAGGGCATTATCGCGCATACAGAACTGGGCTGCAGCTTCGTTGATGATCAGCTGAAAGGGAAGAGATTGAAGGATGGATTAGAACTGTGAAAGTGAAATGCAGGCAAAACACATGAAACATGCTGTGTATTTGTTACTACATGATGCTCCTCTCTGGTTTGGAGTGAGGCTTCATGTTAGTGTAGGTATGAAACATGAAGTGATTCATTCAAACACCTGATCTCAGTTCTTGTTTTTACCTCATGGTGTGTGAGCTGCTTGCCTTCTCTCCTCTTGGAGTCGAATCGTCCATATATGAGGCTGTACTTCCTGATCTCTTCTTCCTTGCTTGCATCCTGAGACCCCATTTTGAAGATATGGCCCACAGTCTTTGCCATCTTCTTGTTCATCCTCAGCAGAGTCTTCACTTCTGCAGGATCTGACCTGGGGAGGGTCCTGAGGAGCCTCTCCACACTCTCCACCACTGCCTTTGCTGTCTCTCCGTCCAGCTGACCCCCCGGCCAGGCAGACAGGGCTGCAGGGGTGAAAGAGGCGGAGGAACTTGGAGATGTGGAGGGGCCTGCGGGACATGTTGACAGTAGAGGTGGACTGTGCGGCTCCTCTTCTCCATGTGCAGAGGATAAAGTGCAGTTTCCGTCTGGATCTGGGCTGAGCCAGTGTGGATCCATTGGTGACAGTTTTTCTCTGTAATGTGTGTCCGGTGGTTGTGGGGACGCCTGGGAGCAGGGACTTCTGGGACTCCCGCTGTGCATTGGAGTGAGACATGCCCGATCCTCCCTCTCACATGGTGAACCAGGCTGCCCGTTGCTTACAGACTTCTTGGGCCCTCCTGCTGACCCGCTTGTGCCCGTCCCATCGACTTTGAACAGTGGGATGCCCCCGAGGGGAACACTAGGGACAGGCTGGCTGAAGAGGGCAGGGTTTGCTGCCCAGTCTCGGAGGGCCTTTTGCAGCCTACGCACATGCAGTGGCTTGGTGGCCATGCCTACTAGTGCCATGATCTCCAGAAACTCCTCCTCTGCTGCTTCACAGAGCTGCTGTACATCGTCACCACCCTGCTGGATGAAGGTTTCATAATAGGCCAGCAGGTTGGCCCTCTGCAGCACCCGATAGAGCTGCAACTCCCCAAGTGTGCGTGGCAGGGACATGGCACACAACACTGCAAAGTATAGGCAGAAGAATAAAGAAAATACATGAAAACAATTCTATTCAAGTCATCAATTTCAGTAGGGACTTAGTTCTGGACCACACCTAGTATACTTTTTAAAAATACTCTATGGTAATACAATTGAAAATATAACATCAAAGTTATGCAAACTCTACTTTTGAGGATCATAGATTCCTTCAAACTATTTCATCATTTCAGACACGTTTTTTTCCCCCATCCAAGCACTTACATGATAATATGGCTGAGAATACAGAAACCTGCCTTACCTTCTTCAAGTCAGTAGACGGATGTGCTGAGAAGGGACCAGCGTAATTACGCAAAAGGGTCTCTCCAAAAACCGATGTCACTGGTGCGTAATACCAGAATGAAACTGATTAACATGAGGAAGAACAAAAAAACTATTTTCGATCGATCAACGGGACAAAACCCAGTAAGATTTTGACATCAATAAAGTAGAAACACTTCAATTGTTGGCGCCAGTTCAGATAAAAATCATCGACAGAAGCCAGATGTGAGGAGAAAACACCCTGCGCAAAGACACATTGCAGTTATTGTCCTGTGCGTTTCTTACCCTGTTATCTATTGCCGAAAGCTTCCCCGGCTCGGATTGGCGTAGTAAATCCCCTTTGCGTATCGTACCTCGTCTGAAATCACTGGCAGAAATCCTCCTCCGGCGCACCGTATTGGTTGCTGGCTGCCTTTTTGCTGTCTGTGTGGGCTGGAGAATGACGGGGGCGGACTGCAGCACGCCATCTGACCGAAAAAGAGCCTTCCTCTCCCGGTAGAGAGGCGGCTTTCAAATTGGAGATGTGGGTGGTGGTGGTGGGGGCTTGAAATTAACCCTCTGCGTCTTCAAGATCTGTCTTTTATGCAGAAGCGTCGGGGGGTTCCCACAGTTTGCCATGCCAAAGACCTTGTGCACTCAGACACTTGAATTACACAGAGAACCGTTAACAACATGTGGATGTAATGCAGTGCAAATAGAGCAGGCTATAGTGTAAAATTGTGTTTTACTTTTTTGAAAGTGGGGGTGGTCATAAATTATTCTAGGAGGACAGATGGAATTTTAGCTCATGTACTTCCCCTCTGTAGCCTACTGTTTACAGGCACTTTTTAATCATTTCATTTCACTGCAACTTCAAAGGGATAATTCGTCCAAATAAATACAGCAACACTAAACTCCCCATTAAAGCTCCTTATCAACAGTCAGCCCATTCATCATCCAGGACAAGGGTTTGTTGTTTCCTGCAATCAGGGTTAAAACTGAACATGGTGCACTGGTTGGACATTGGAAGTTGCACCTTTAATTAAAACCCCCCAGAGTTGCACTAAAAATAAGTATTGTTGAAGTGGCATTGAAATATAGCTTTCTTCATTTGATTTGAGGCGTTGTCTTTATGCAGTACATATGCCAGGGGTGTCAAACTCATTTTGGTTCAGGGGCCACATTCACCCCAATATGATCTCAAGTGGGCTGGACCAGTAAAATAAGAACAATGAAAAAAGTAAAATTACATTACAATAATGTTTACATCTACAACGTTTCCTTAAAAATCTTAATAACATGAACAACTTAAAATGTCTTAAGAAAAATAAGTGCAATTTGAACAATATTCTGCCTCGGTTTATCAGTTTATAATTTACACATGTGCATTACAACTTACATGACAATTACAAATACACAAAACGTTTAGTAACAGGCAGAATATTGTTAAAATTGCATTTACTTCATCTAAGACATTTCTGGATGTTCATATTCAGGTTATTCACATTTTTTGTAAAAGGATAGTTTGTTAATATAAACATTATCATGTACTTTTTTACACTAAAACAAAGATAAAATCTGCAGTTGTCATTATTTATAGGTTATTATGATAATATTGTACTGGTCTGACCCAACTGACATCTTATTAGTCTGTATGTGGAACCTGAATTAAAATTATTTTTACACCATGTGACATATGCTGATACAATGACTATATACATCAATTGATATATAACTAAATTATAATTCAATTTAAACATGATGATGCAACAGAACTGTACATGAAGAAATATTCTCTATCTGGACTTTGTTCAATCATAATTGACCACTGGACTAAAGGAACAAGAATAACCTTTGACACGTCTTGACTTTTTCATGAATTGTTCTTAAATGCATGTGATTTTCAAAGAAACACCTAAATAGCAAAAATATGGAGAATCTAACCCTTCCAGTGATATACAGCATGCCTATATTGGCACAAGTGATATGTTTATAATTTAATGAACATTGTAGGGGGGGTGTCTAAAACATATTTGTGCACTTAAGGATGGGGTCTTAGAGGCCTACCGAAAAATGAAATAAACCATAAAACCTCTCTGTCTGTTTTTAAATCCCTTCTTCAAACCCATCTTCTCTCCTTGGCTTTTGAAACCATGTGAGATGTTTGAAGGTACTATCTTTATTCTATTGTTTTTATTTGGTAGTTCTTATTTATTTATTTATTTATTTGTTTGTTTGTTTGTTTGTTTGTTTGTTTGTTTTTAATTGTATGGCTTTTTAATCTATCCTTGTAGTTTATTCTTTTTATGTGGGTTTTATTTATTCTTCTATATAACACTTTTTTTCTTTTTTGTACAGTTTCTATGTCTTTAAATCTATTCTGTATTTTATACTTCTATTTTGGTTGTAATTATTCTTCTGTACAGCACTTTGGTCCACTGTAGTTGTTTTAAAGCGCAAGTTGGATTGGATTGGATTGGATAAAAATGGCCAACATATATGAGGTAAACATATAATGGGTTACTGTATTATACACTATCTAATTTAGATTTTGTTTGACAAGGACAATAGTTACAGGCAATGGTTTGCAGACCATATCCCTGGTTTGTGTCTCAAGAAACAACACTGAAACAGAAACCAGTATGACAGAACAGCATCAAAATCAACAAAGACTGACAAAATACATATGTTGACACAGATCTGCAAGCAGCAACTGGATCAGTGCTGGATAGGATTAAATGTTCACAGATTTGTTGTTGTTTGAGCCACAGTGTTGCCTTATGATTGAAAACTTTTACATTAGTTGATTATTTATGTCTGGTGGTCAAGAATCACAGATCTGAGGACCTTCAACAGGCAAAGAATGTTTTACATTTAGTTTGGTTGCAATCTCCACCAGCAGCTCCCCCTGTGGTGATACCTTTACTGTTATATTTTAAGATCATTTGTTGAATATTGCTGATACAGAACCATTCACATATTCAAATATCAAATTCATATATCAGAAAAAATCATTGAAAAATTTGTAGAATTTGTAGAGAGAATCATGGAATTGGGCTGCTTTAGTAGGCTACAGTTAATGCTGGTCTTGATGGTTTTGGACTCTTTCCTAATAAACACATCAAATTTTAGTTGCGAGTCCAAGACCACACCTTCCACACCTAAATACCAAATATCTGAATATTTACTTCTGCAATTTGTTTCTGATCAATGGTTGTAGTGAAGCTCTCACATAGATTACATGTTACTGAGAAGTGCATTGAAACAGTTTTTGAAGAATTTAAAGACAAAAAAATTTAAAACTGTTAAATACTAACTGCTTGTTCAATACCTCTGCAGCTGGATGTCTAAGTTAATAAAATTTTTAGGGTATGTTTACAAGATTTATCAGGGAAAATGTATACAAATTTCTCAAGTTGGTTGCATTATTAGCTACGCGGCCACAACAATAGATGGCAGCAGTACACTTGAATTGTTGTGTAACAGTACGAAAGCAGCGAAGAAGAAAAGCAAGGGGAGGAGGAAGAAGAAATTGGAAGAAAGTAGAAAAAGAAGCAGGAGAAGAAGAAGTGGCTAAAAAAACAACACGGACACTTGGCTGTCTGTTAACAAACAAGGTTACACAAATACCTGAGAGGTATATATGACATCTAGTTTGTTTGAATGCAAATGAAAAATAATGTACCTACTTATTGGACTCGTCCGGTGTTGAAAACATGCCTTAGCTTACTTGCCAAACCCCACAGGAAGGGGAAACAGACGTTAATATTAGCTAGCCCAGCTCGCTGCTGCTCGTAGCTAACAGTTAGCTGCACGGTTAGCTGTTTGTTAGCAGAGGACGTTAACAAATCGCTAGCGTTGCTGTGTTGTCGTTAAATTTCTAACTGATCTAATTTATTCGAAGTACTTCAGGGGTAGACAGTCAGAACCGAGCTAATTTTAGCCCCCTGTATGTCATCCTGCTTGGCAAGGCTGCTTCCTCATGCTAACACTCAGGCTGTCTGCTAACATTAGCCGTTTTAATAATCTCTGCTGCTGTTGTCAAAGTGAAACGAACATAAAAATGGTCAGACAACAATTTATAAGTCCGCCGTTTTGTGATGGCTATTGTTTGGATCACATCAATCGTTTGTCAAAGGCAGTCAGTTCTGTAGAGATTAACCAACAAGCCATTGGTGTGAAATGAATGCTATGTTATTTTTGTTGTAGATCATTTCACGCAGCTACTTGTGTGGTTTGAACGTTGTTTTTGTAGCCGCTGAGCAAACAATCTAAACGTGAAGTATTCGCTAATATTGACTTTATCCCTTCCCTTTTAGTTCGCTGTGATTCTAATCTAAAAACTGTTTTTACCAGAGGGGAAAAGAATTCTGAATTCTATGAATTATAGCGAACGTGTGGTGCCACACAGCTTCAAATCTGGACTGTTTTTGAACATTGGATGTAGAGCTGTGGATTTTTTATCAAATTAATGTGACTAAGCAGGTTTTTGCTTTTTGAAAATGGTGAAAAATGCCACAATTGTAAAAATCAACATCATTACATGACATTGCTTGGCAAAAGTCCAAAGTATAATTTGCTTACTTCTTGTAGTATATTGTGAATATGTTTTTCCTGTCACGTATTGCATGTGGGTTTCGTAAAAAACATATTTTTTAACTCATATTTTTTGACTTTTTTTTTCTTTTTTGAGTATATTGCCTAGCCCTAGGAAGAAGTCATTCTTAATTTACATATAAGTATATTCATATTTTGGACCTATAACTAACCTCCCTCGGAAAAATTTCTGTGCACTGTATACTGATACAATACCGGTTCTGTTTGTTTTCAGGAAATGACCCAATGCATGATGTGAACTGTGAAAAGGAGTTTTGACACCAGGAAGTGAGTGCTGATAATGGTGAACCTGAATCGGACTCCCAGGTGCCCTCTGTGTTACCTTTTTCACACGAGTCTGGGGAAGAAGTTGCCACAGAGAATGAATTTAGGATATCAACTTCCATGAGTTTTCATTTTCACGTGGCTTCTGTTAATCAGCTGTAAAACATGGAGAGAGAAGCAGCTGAGAAGGAGATGGAGGAGGTCACGGACACTGATGAAGAGACCGCTGATGGTAATGATACTAAGACCAGTCAGTGGGAGACCAGAGAGACTGATGATGACTGTTACCAGGAGGAAAGAACAGCCTATCTCAGATCTAATTCTCAGGACACCCTTAATCCATCCACTCCACACGACTCTGGAATTGGGGAATCCGAATTTTGTGGATCTACAGAGGCCAAAGAGGATACTGAGGAGGTTTCAGATGGGTTAGAGCATGAAAGTATGGCAGATATTGAGAATGTGCAGGTTATAAATCAGGAAGAGGATGAAGCTGCAAAGGAAATGAATGGAGAGTCAGGTTGGAGGAGCATTGGAAGTGGAAAGAAGTGCAAACTGAGGAACAGTGGATCCATGTCAGAACAGAGCTCTTTTACATCATCCTCGTTTCAAAAAGGCAATGTTATATCCAGTGGCAGCAGGCACAAGCAAACTCGCAGACGTAACCACCATCACCATCAGCAGAACCGAGGCCGCAGGCGCACAGGCAACCAGCTTGTCTTAGCTTTTAAGGAAATGTTATCAGAGTCAGTCAGCTTGTGGTGCATCTCTTGCATCCATATGATGATCGAAATTATTGTCACGCTAACTCATAATTGTGGAGTTGGCGTGGAGACAGGTGGTGTGAAACTTTACAACTTTGGCCAGCAGCTCCTTGTTAAAATCACAGACATACCTGGGATGAAGGCAGATGCTAGCCGGATTCTGAACTGGACAAAAAGCACAGGAGCAGACCTAGTAGATAAAATCGTAAGGTCAGTGAAGTTTGTAAAGACTTCTGCCTTATCCTGTTTCACACTGTTATGCGCTTTGGTCATCCTTGGAACTCAGTGGGCAAAAGGTTTATTAGTTCGCATTGGTGGGGAGAGAGGGAAACACTATTGGACACTTTTTCAGGAGTCAAGGTTCTGGAGGAGTGTTGTATCGTTGCTGGAGAAAGTCCGGAGCTGCTTCAGGAGAAATGGCCATGTGCCATCGTCCAACCCTGAGTCGCCAGGCAGAGCAGGGAGAAGCCAGCCAGGTCAGGAGCTGGAAAGACTGCTGGCCTTGGCCGAAGTACCAGAGGATGAGCTTGACCCTTTTTCAGTGCTCGGTGTTGAGATCCACGCAACTGAGGCTGAGCTGAAGAGGGCCTACAGACAGCTGGCTGTCCAGGTATGTGTAGAGTTTCACTGTCACCTGCTGATACTTTGTTATTTTTACAATGCTACCACTATATACCTGTATTAATGACTAAAAAACTGTATCTCTTCTTTACTCATACAACCTTTTTCTATCCATTTTCCTCTCAGGTCCATCCAGACAAGAATAAACACCCACGAGCTGGAGAGGCGTTCAAAGTACTGCGGGCTGCCTGGGATATCGTCAGTAACCCAGAAACACGACGAGAGTATGAGTTGTGAGTACACATAAAAAGTAGACAGAGCAAAATAAAAATAAAAAGGATGAAATATCGGCATGAAAAAAAGTATTTTCTTTAGTAGGCATAGCAATAAACATTTTTTTGCAAAGTACGTTTTATATAATAAAGTACAAAGTTCACCACCAAAAAGAAATTACATACAGGATAAAATGCTATAATTAATGTAACATAGGACTGAAAATAAAACACTGCACAGGAAGCATGTGAACACTAGTGACATTTGGGCAAAACAGTGTTTGTACCGACTTCATTTTTTCCTCTTAGTTGCATTTTGATTTACAGTTATTTTGCTTTCCTTTCATCTGTTAAGTTGTAATACAAGACCAACCAGTTTGTTTTGCTCTCACATAGGAAACGTATGGCAGCAACTGAGCTCTCAAAGTCCATGAATGAGTTTCTCACTAAACTGCAGGATGACCTGAAGGAAGCCATGAACACGATGATGTGTACCAAGTGTGAAGGCAAACACAAGTAAGTCACCAGCTGCTTCAGCATTAAATATTTCCTTAGTTTGGAGTTGAACATTGAGTATTACACACCTGTGAATCATGTGAATTAAAAAAAAAAAAATCACCACAGTGTTTTTCCTTCGTGACCTGTGTGTGTGCAGGCGGTTCGAGATGGATCGTGAACCTGCTGAAGCCCGGTTCTGTGCTGAGTGCAACCGTTGCCATAGCGCTGAGGAGGGGGACTTGTGGGCGGAGTCGAGCATGTTAGGCCTACGCATCACATATTTTGCCTTTATGGATGGAAAGGTCTATGATATTACAGGTAAACATCAGCTGCAGATATTTACTATTTCAGCCAACAAAACAGTCTGTAGTTCTTACAAAAGTATCTCACACAGGTTAAAGAGGTTCAGATTTATTTGATATGATTTTCCATCTGTCTTCTTTTAGAGTGGGCAGGTTGTCAGAGAATTGGTATTTCTCCTGATACACACAGAGTGCCCTATCATATCTCCTTTGGTTCAAAGAATAACAGCAACTCCACACGACACAGGTATGTATATCCTTTTGATTAAAACTATCACAACAAAACCACAATACTGGTGTATGTTATGTATGTAGCTTCTTCCTCCTCTTTATCTGGACACATACTTTAAATTATTCTTAGATGTGTTATGGAAAAATTGGGCCAAGAGGCAGAATATTTTCCATCTTTTTCATTTCTCAGGGTAAAGTTCTCTCTGACAAGGACAAATATTATTACAGTATACACTACAAACACAATTATTTAAATAAAAGACCAACACATTGAAGGGTTATAATGATCTGTCTGTCAGTTTCGTTTATTGTCATTTGATAATTGCTTGTTTCTTGCCGTTATAATTTTGGTATACTACTTCCTGGAGTGGAGTGCTGTCCAAATAAAGCTTCAGATGGTGTAGTAACAGGGTCTGTTCTAACAGTGCTTTTATACACAGAGAGTATTTGTTAAAAATGAACCAGCAGTGTGTATAAAATAGGCAACCTAGCAGTTTTTGTATGATTTCTCACAAACCTTGTGTATAAAATCAGTCCATGATGGCCATGATGCACTCAAGGAATGGAACTACATGGTTAATAAATATACTTAAGACAATAAATATATTTAGTAAACCATAAAGTCATTCCTTTAGAGAAAATGGAGGTGTTCTATGATTCTCCTGTAATTATGCATCATTTGGTTTGACTTTCATCATACTAACGGTGTCAGTAGCTAATTGACATCATTACTCTAAAATACTTCCATGTAAATAATCTCTGAACTTTCTTTTACTTTCAGGACGCCCCCCGAGCAAGCGACAGGTCCAACTAACCCGGCCGATCTGCAGGACTTCTTCAATCGTATATTCAAGGGAGGACCTCCGAACGACATGGCTGCCAACGGGGGCTTCTTTCCCTCAGGTCCGCCCCATCATCACCCTCCTGGTGGTGGAGCACCTACCTTCTCCCCTCCCCCGGGGCAGACAGGTTTTTACATGCCGGGCGGTCAACGGCCAGAGTCAGCTGAGACGTGGGCTGAAAGCGGCAAACCCCCCAGGAGGAGGAAGAAGGTCCGCAAACCCTTCCAGAGGTGAAGTCTGTCGACCTCTCACACAGCAACACAGGGACACAGTGAATAATGGCCATGTTTGTCTCTCGCCTGCCTGCTGGCATGCCAAGACCTGAACTGGAGAGGAATCACGTGGGTTGGCGTGACACCACCCAAGAGGAGAGACTAGATCAGGAAGAGGAGCTTGTTGAATGAAGAAAAGTATCGAAGGAGAGTTGAAGTGGTGGCAGTGATGGTGCTTTACCGCTCATTTCACCTTAATTTCTGTTGGTCTGTAAGACGACTGTAGCCTTGGCATTGAAATCCTTATCAGGATGCTGTAATGAAACATTTTCCTTTCCTAAAATTCTGCCAAATCCTGCAATGCATGATTAACACACCTGCATTTTAACACTTCAGTTCTCTCACAATCTGTTATTAATGTTTTGTCTACAGTTAGTTTCAGACAGTGGTTCTAGTTGATGAAAGGGACTGTGAAGTACATTAACATGAAGAAGATATTGATCTGGGCAGCTTCAGTTTGTTCCCTATAATTGTGGCACTATATTTGAAGAATGAATGAAAGACAGCCAAGCTCAACATATTTTTTTCGGCTAAATTCACAAAACTACAGAGTGCTTTTGACCATCTGTAGAATGGTTTTCCTACGCGATGCAACAAACTTCTTAATTGTACATCCAGTAATGACTAATGGTTGGCCTGTTCTCCCTTAAAACCACAGTGCAGCTCTGGTACTCAGCATATGGCCTGCAAGGGAAAGCAAAATACTGTTTGTCTGCAACTCCTAATTGAAGTCACAAGCCACCATGTGCATGAGCTTTTCCCTTTGATTGGTAGTAAAATAATCAGGAAAATTGTCTTTTAAAAATGGGCACGCTGCTTAAAAATAGTTTTTCTCAGGATCTTGAAAACATAATTATTTTAATGAGGTTTTATATAATCTCTAAGAAAAACAAATCCCGTCCAAGCTAATACTAAAAAAAGATATGATGTAAAACATCAGTATCAGTAATGTAGCACTGTGTCCATTTATTCTGAAATGAATGATGAAACTACCAGGGAATGACATCCTGCTTCATAACCACTCACAGAACACACGTTTTCACATTTATCTGAAGAACCAAAACTCATTAAGAAATAAGTCTTAAATTGAAAAAAGAACCTGTAATGTTGTCAGTGTGTAAAATCTGGACATAAATCATTCAAACTGGTCAAAATAAATTGTTTTAGGATGTACAATGATATGAATATTGTTTCGTCATCGGTTTTATATAATTTAGTGCAGGTTCAGATGCAACAGCAGGAGGAGTTCAGTAGTTTTGTTTAACACTGAGCTGTTCTGAGGATGTCTCAAAACCTTTTAAGTGACACCTTGACATAGTGAAATGATGTTTCTCCTCCAAATATTCCTGCAGATTAAAACTGCTCCTCAATACTGCCCCCTGTTGATCCACCACAGCACTGGAACTGTTTCATGTCTTTCTATGCCTCTGGAAATGCTTTGGGGTGCATGTTAAGCATTCTGTTTTTACAAACCTAAATCAGAAAAAGTTGGGATGGTACGTTACATAAAAATTAAAACACTAAATTATCCTTGATCTGTTTTACATTAGAAACTACAACAGGTTTTTTATTTGATATTTCACCTCGTGTATTTTTTTTTTTTTTTTTTGTCGAAATACACATGTTCATTTTTATTCTTGTTGCATATCTTAAAAAATTTGGACAGAAACACATTTTGTAATGTTGCCATTTCTTAACACTTAACAAATGTTTAGGGTCTGAAGAAGTGTTTCAGGTGTGATTTACGTGAACAGGACAGGATCTTCATGTTTTATTATGTTTCCAAGTCCAGGACCCTCTTCTTCCTCAGCCCCTGGATCAGAGGTCATAGTATTCACCTTAAGCTTCAAATCCTTACTGTTTACGCCCTGACATACATCCAGATGAATACATCTTGAATCTCATCCCATCATTGGTCTGAATCAACCAGACCTTTCCTGATGCTGCTTTTGCACCACGTTGTCTTTGCAATCATTTGCTCACGTCAGCTGTTCCATTTTTGTAAAGATGTTGGAGACTGAATGTAAGGAATAGATGTATATTCACAAATTAAGTGAAACTGGCCAGACAAAACATGATATGCATTCATATCTACATTGAAATCCAAGTCAAGGTACATTTTAATACTATAAAACTGCTTTTTTTTTCATTATTATTTATTTTCTATACTCTCCCAACTTTTTCTGATTTGGGGTTGTACATCAGTAAGTCCCTATTGATCACAACTCATTTTAGGAGCCTCAGTAACAGAAATCTGCTAGTAAAAATATATAACGAGTAATACTTATATCCTACAAGATGTGCATTATATGAAAATATGAAAATGGATATTGAAATATTTGTCATAAAGGGTGAACATGTATTTCCAGTGCTGCAGGTGAGATCCTCAAATATTTGGGTCACAGCCGAAAGATATTCACTTTACAGTCACTTTACAAAAGATAATCAACAACTAATTGATTAATGAGCCCTATGGTGTCTGATGAAACTCACTTTTAACCATGTCAAGGCCTCAGATTCCACACTCATTGACTCTCCAGTGTTACAGCATTGTATCAGCCTGACTGTTAGGAACTGGTTGTACTTCTTGTTTGGTTTCTTCATACAGTTCTTGCACAGAAATTACAGTTTAATTTTCAGCATAGATTAATTTAACAAAACAGAACGGTTACTGTTTACAGCTCATATGTGAAGAATGTGTAGTGATCTGACAGCTATGCTTGATAAGGCATTTATAAAGGGTATTTTTTTTTACATGTTGACAGTTGATGAAAAAATACAATATTCATTGTCGGTTTTTTTTCTTTTGTGTTATTCTGCACTCCCACCTCAGTAATAACATCAGAATGTTTCTGAACAGTCATCAGTGATTCGCCGAATCAGACTCCTCCAGCTGCAGCTGAGTAGGAGGTGTAGCTCGCTAGGCTAACAGCTCAAGATTTTCTTTTTTCTGTTGTTGAATCTGAATGTTTAATGAGTGACAAATTATTTTAAAACATCATTTGAATTGCATGTCTAGTTACCACTCTGGAGAAAAAGAAGTATCTGAGCTATTTGATATGGCATCTTGATGCACAGTGTGGGTTTGTGTGAGCTTCTGAAGATGAGCCTTTGTTGTTAATGATGTTTGAGCCCATTTCAGTTGCCATGTTTCTCTTCATGTGTCATATTATCCTTCGTTTTTGACCAGTTTCCCAAATGTGGATTGGGTTGCTGTAAAATAAAATAAGTGACAGCAATGTCTTTCATGTAAACCAATCAGAACTAGAGTTTTTCAGGCTCATAATTCAGATCAATAACAGATCTTATAAGAATAAGATAATTCACACTAAACACTACATGATAAAATTCTTTTTTTTTTTCCAGTTTGTTCTCCATTATGTGCAATTTTTCTTATTTCACAGCTGGATTTATGTCTAATAAATAGCCATTTATTTGGTCTCTGGGCCCACAGCTATATCCCAGAATGCTTTGCTTTCCACACATCCGCCTTGACTTGAGAATGTACGGCGCTGTTTGTTAAAGGTAGCAGTTAAAGTCTGAGATGATAAAAGGAAGAGCCAACACTCCAGAGGTTGTGTTTTTTTTATGTTTTTAACAGAATATGCAGAAGTATTGCAAAAAATATCTGACAATCATCAGGGTGTTTTGTAGGGAATAATGAGGTGAGTTCCCTGGCTGGCAAACAGTTTTAAAATGTCACTGTTGGGTTTCTTTCCCCCGCTTTCTCTGGTTTTCAAAATAAAATGGTTTCCAACATGCACAATGTTTGTACTGGTTTGTGCTCTGTATAAACTAATGCAAGACTTAATACAATTTAAACAGAGTGACAATGAAAGTAAAGTTACACATGTACACTGCAAACATCTTTATAAGTATCTCCTGCTGCACTGTCAGACTGCATAGGTGTCGTTGGGCTTCATATTTCATTTTAGTGTAAACCCACACTGAAAGAGCTCTCTATCGCTGTTTTACCTCATAAGGCTTTTCCATTCCCTGACCTTATTAACTAATGGTGCTGTGGCCATGGAAAAAGGGCAGGGCATGTGAATCCATCTGCTCCTTAAAAGGAGCCAATTCACTGACGTGCAGATTCCGACGCTTCGATTAGGGCCTCATTCATTCACTTCACTTATTTATGTTTTACAGGTCTGATAAAACAGTCATTTCACTATAACAAACACTCATCAGGTCAGTTGTGATGCCAGGTTACATACTCCTCTGACAGTGAAGCATTCCTCAGCTGTCCAGCAGCAAACAGACTCATCTAATCTAAAAGCTTTGCAATGGTGTAATACATGGTTATCAGGCCTGGGATAAACAGCATTCAAAATTAAACTTTTGAAATTTAGATTTGACCGATATGTTTCATTGTGAAGATGCTTTTCACTTATGACCTGTGCCAAGGACGTTTTTCAGTCATTCCTGTTGGTCTGTCTGCAGGATAATACAAAAACTACGGCACTGATTCTTAGTTGAGGGAAAGAAGCAGATGAACTGAGGGAATGAGGGAAAGAAGAACTAAGAGCTTTGTTTCCATGTAAACAGTTAAACTACCTTAAATGAAACAGCAGACAGAAAGGTGGAAAACACAGGCCATGAATGAGAAGAGTGGCCTAAGCTGAGGTGGTCTCCGAGTGCCCTAGTATTTATCTTACTTTTCCTTTAAAACACAGCTTTGTTAAAGGTTCAGTATTATTGATATTTAGTGACAGTGAAGTTGCAGACTGCAACCAAAGTAAAACCCACCATGTTCACCAACAGTAGCTGCAAAATACACACAAGTCCCTCATTAGAGTGAGTGTGTGTTGTCTGTTGTTGGCTTATAGTTAAGGGGATATTAACTCTGGTCCACACTTAAACATAACGTGTTATAAAACCAAGCAAAAAAAAATACTGTAGATTGTAGACTATAAATATTGACAACTCATTCTG
This sequence comes from Sphaeramia orbicularis, assembly GCF_902148855.1. Lineage (NCBI taxonomy): Eukaryota > Metazoa > Chordata > Actinopteri > Kurtiformes > Apogonidae > Sphaeramia > Sphaeramia orbicularis. The sequence goes on along the minus strand of NC_043961.1, from coordinate 27,260,201 downwards.
AGGTATTGAAAACAGAACAGTTCTCATTTTCATGTGATTATACATTCCATCAATAAAAACATAATTATTAATCTTAAAGTATATTCTACTTCTGGAATTAGATCGTCCTGAATTTTGCACACTGGATCTTTACTTGATACTGGGATTCTGATTGGTCAATACTGACGTTCCATTCCTCCATTTTATCTATGGGCACAGTTCTGATCATAGACTCTTGAGGCTTAAGCCTCTACAGAAAATATTTTATTAAAAAAAATAAATCAGTAAAACCAGATTAATATTTTTGCAAGTTATTGATTTCTTTAGTGAGTAGTCCTGTAGTAAAGGGAGGTCTGCATCACCCTGTCTGGATAATAATGACCACTGCCCTTTACTTAAATGTCAGTCTGCTTTCAATAAATATTGCTGTGCTGAATCTTACTCGATTTACCAGATTTATAGTGTGTTGTGTGCTTTAGTTTGCTCCACACTTTTCTTTCTGGTCATTCACACTCCTACAACTGCTCTACAACCTCCAGTTTAAGGAAAAAAACACATTATATGTGAAAACTATTTGGCCCAGACCTGAAGTGTACCTTGTAATATACGTAAAATTGCATATATATGATTAAAAATAAGATATTATTTATAATTAAAATATCTCTTCCTTTGACCCCATATTTCTTTCCTCCAATATAGAAAACACATAATCAGAGATGTGACAATTACAGCTTGCCTTTCAGAGCCTCAATGACTCTGCAGAGCTGAGAACAGTCTCGATAAGCCACCAGGCCTCCCTGGTTGGCCCAACGGTCTGCCCCTTTACACTCAGTGTATGCCTGGTGGTAGGTCAGTTCGGTCTGAGCTGCAGAGCTGGACTGCAGACTCTTTGTCAGGTCTACCACCCCTCCCCCGAGGGCCCGGAGCAGAGCATGAGGGGCGCAGGAGTCCCACTTAAAGGTGCTGCCCTCTGAGAGGACGTAGACATCAGCCAGGCCCTGGATGACACACAGGATCTTGTATCCGGCTCCAGATGCGTACATCAGCTCATCAGGGCTGCACAGCGAGGCCAGAGCGTCCTTAACCACTGACTTCTCACTGGAGCTCAGGACCGCAGACAGACCTTTACCCCCCTCAGGTCCAGCTTTGGGTCGAGACAATGAGCAGACATTTACACCATCACAGGACACTCCCCAAAAATGCATCCCCCTCCAACTGTGAACACACACACACACACAAAAATATATCACATGGCTGTAACAACAAATGAGTTTGTGAGAGAACCTGTTGAACTGATGGCCTTTATGAAACAGAGTTTACATATTTGTTTGAAAGGTTCAGGAGTTTGAGTCACACCATGTAAATACTCTCTACAGTTTGTTGATTGATTTGAGACCTACAGTATCTGGTCAGACTCATCATTGGATGTTCCTCTTTTTATGCTGTCCAGACTTGAATCTCAAACAGAAACACAAAAGACTACATACACACACACATCAATCTATGTTAATTTCTCACAAAACAGGAAAAAAAAAAAATCCAAATCCAAATCCCATCAGTTTGGATGATTATTTAAGTTTCATAAAACCACAAATCTTGCAGCAGACAATTAAGCAAAAACTCATGGTGCATCTCATAGTGCATCATTACAGCATATTTCAAAGACTGACGGTGTATTATGTAATTCTACAAGTAAAAAGGGCAAAATTTTAATACCATAATAAATTAACCAGACACTGTCATATATATTTTTGTAAAAGCTCTGTACATTTGCCTGTAGGTGCAGTGACTGGTTAAATGTTTCTGCGGAACAAAATCTACCACAAAAATTAAAAAAGGCAGGTTTGTGTTTGTTTAGAAAGAAGTGAAATAGAGCCAACATTGGACAATATTAGATTTCTAAAGCATAGCAAAAAAATAAGAGTTGATTTTATGGTGCAATATGTAACAGAGGAGCAGAAGAGAAGAATCAAGGCACTCAGGAGCAAGCATCACATTTTTTTTAATAGAAAATCTACCCTGAGTCCTTTATGTAGAAACTGGTATGCAGACTGCTCATAAAATCTACGCAATGAGAAAACTGGGTGCTCATTTTTAGGATGTTACTATCTGTTCACACATTGGAATCAAAAGGTGATAAATACATGGAAATTTCTTCACATATCTTACATATTATAACTTTAATTAGACACGTTCATGCCTCGTTTTCTAACCAAAACAGCCCTTTAATGTTGCCTCCTGGTGCAGTGACTGCTTAAATGTTTCTGGCTGTAGTACACAAGCTTCGAGCAAAATGAAATAGAAAAAGAAATATTTGTGGGCTTTGACGATTCAGTGTGATTTGGTTGTGAACTTACCCTCCTCCTACTGGATCTTTGTGGTGGAACGGCTGGTTGATGACACCCATAACAGGCATCCCTGTACTGCGGAGGTAAACCCCGATCAGAACCAAAGCACAGTGAAGACCAGAAGGAGACAGGTGACCCTCCTGCAGCACCTCTTCACGACCCTCTATGTACTGGCTGGTGGCGTCTTCATTAAACACAACAGAAACAAACTGCTCTCACTGAGGCACATCTTTAAAGAATGAGCTTTGGGTTAATACACTGCGGGCCCTTTTACCTATAGGGTCAATCCAGATGCCGAGCTCTGAGGGGCTGAGGGGCACTGTCAGACCATCTGTGTTTGCGTCGATCGTTGCGGGGTCTTGGTGTATGGCTCGAGCCAGAAGAGACGCTGCTGTGTGATCGCCATCGAGTACCGTGGACAACAGCGTGGCGGTCTCCTGCTCTGTGCTGCAGACGGTGACAATCACACTCTCTCCTGATGCAACAGAACAAGCAAACGATCACTTCACAACAAAGTTTACACAGAGCAGCTTAGAAAACGCCAAATATTTGTACAGACACCATTTGATATGTTGACTTTTATGGTCTGATAATTTTGAAGATAAATCAACAGTGATGAGGTTCAGATGTAGATCATTAGGTCAAGTATAACTGCAGCTCCTGGATTTATTCTACACATATGACATGGAGTAACTACTATAATACAACACTCTCTAAAAATATGTAGTATTATTTTAATAGAAACTCTTCTAAATTCCTACGACACTGAGAATCTAAGTGGGCAGTCTGCAGGTGTGAAACTGCAAGTGGAAAAAACACACTCTTTGTGTAACTACCCAGACTGAAGAGCTGCAACATGAAACTTATATAACTAATATGGCTAAAAAGAAAAATTTAAGTGATTCTACTAAAAAACCAATGAATGCAAGCTACAATTGTTGCTAAAAAGGTTAGAAGTTGGATTGAAATTCTTCACATACAAGAATCTGACTGACAACAAACATGATTATTTCAATCCAAAAAGATCCAGAGCACACCTAACCACACCTTCTGAAATGGATTCTAATCTATCCAAATGCTGTGGTTATGACATTCAAAGGGAAAAAGAAAGTGTGATGTTACCAAGCCCATTTTCAAACTTGTTGGACTCCTCTCCATGAATGAAACCAACCATTTCAGGGAACTACACAAAAGAGCAAGACAAAATATGATTCAAGTAGTCTAAGTAGTCCAAGATTCTGGTTTATGCTGCATTCTACTTTATGTTTGTCTCCCACCTCAGCTCCAACATCATGTCGGATCATCTCCTGGATTACCACATCAGCCAGTGTCTTGAAGTCCTGCACAAACTTCTTGTTCTTGTCTTCTCCAGTTTTCTCCTGCACAAGGAGCTGGAAAAGAATAGCCTCCTGCCTGCAGACCCGAGCCACATTAGCCGCTTTCTCAGCCACCCGGAGCAGCAGCCTCAGCAGATCAGCCATGCCTAAAGACAAGGGGCAAGTTGACAAGGGTTTTTATCAAAACAGAACAGAGACCTCGTCTTTGTATGAGGGAAGGAGGAAGCGAGAAGGAAAAGAGATGAGGCAGGTCACACTCACATACTGAGCTAATTATAGCATCCTAATGAAAACAGGGCATTTCTAAAAAAGAAAAAGGAGAAATGAGGGTCACAGACAGATGTGCACACAACACCACAGTATGTCTGCTTAATATATGCATATTCAACTCTTCAGTGAAGCCATGTAGTTACCATGATTTCCAAATTAATAGATGAGAAATGTGTAAAATACAGCAACATGTTAAAAGAAACACATCACAAAGTAAAATAATATCTGTAGAAAGAGACTACCAAGGACTGTTGAGCCCCCATTTAATGTGAAAAAACCATTACAGAAGCTCTGTGATCTTTGTGGATGGAAATACAGGCCTCCAGTGAACCCAAAGAATGTAGATTGTCTAGTTTTGACTTGAACTGCTTCTAACTTCACTTCTGTCAACTATTGCTGCTTTTATCGTCTCATCACACAGGTTTGTTAGGTGTTAGCTTAGCATGTATGATGTCAGGTAATGAAGCAATGGAGTTTAGACGTCAGAGAATAAAACTGCCATGAAAAGACTCAGTCCTTACCAAAATACCAGCTTCTACACTGTTTATTTCCTTTTCGTCCGTCCCTGTCGGCTGCTGTATTTTCCTTCTGACCGACCTGCAGTCACCGGCAGCGGGTAAGTTATGATACTGGAGCGTACAGCTTCGGATGTGTAGTAAAACAGGTATTTCAGCTCTTAATTAACCCTGAGATCCCGTCTGCTCTGGTTTCTTTACGTCAGTGCGAGTTTCCTCTCGCAGGAAGGGCGGACAGACCCACATCAAGCACCACAGGCACAGGGAGCAGACAGTGACGTAAGCGGAAGTAGAACACGGCGGTATTTCAAGGAGTAGACAACCGGAAGTAGAGCAGAGGGGCGATGAGGTGCGACCGCGAAATCTTGACTTCCGGGTCTCTGTGCCACGTATTTCTTTCTTTTTTTTGGGACTATCTTACAAATTGCATTTGTTCTGATTCAACCAGCGACACTGAAATAACACACAATTTTCAAGTGCGGATCCAAAACTTATTTTAATTCATTACTCAAATAATAAACTAAAAAAAGCAACAAAACCATTACAATGTTCAAAGAATTATTTAAAATTAATGATGGGACTTTTGGCTCTTTGAAGGGAGCCGTTCAATCAGGAGCTGTTCACTGAAAAGAGCCATTCAAAAGACTGGCTCTTTTATGTTTTCTTGCATTATTTTGAAACACCAATGTTTTAATGACTAAATAGACTACATGTGATGATTGACATTACATTTTAAAGGTGTTTAATTGGCGCAACAGTATTATCTTACTGTAAAAAAGAATAGTTAGTTAAAATGTGTGGGCTAAATACATGACATGAGAGGTGACATTAGGCAAATACTGGAATTTGACAAAAAACATCATGGTACATTATGTGGACTATAGTCTGTAGCCTAAAAATGAAGAAGAAAATAAAACACTTTCTTATTTAATAACATTTTATTCTCCTCAAAACAAGAACAATAAATGTGTGTAAACATACAGAAAAAATTGCACAAAACACAACTACTACATACTACTCCTTTTTCTTTGGCTCATTACTCACAGGTGGTCACTCACTCACTCTCAAACTTTTCTCCGGTTTCGACCAGTCCTCCAGCTCCGCCTTCTCGAGTATGCTGATGCTCACCTCACGCTCCAAACTGTTGTTTTTTGCTAACTTCTTGCCATGAGACATGCTTTTTTTTCTGCTCGAACATTCTCCTCCCGCCCAATGCCTCCCCAGTGACGCTAAATTGACAGGCAATTGGACACTCCCTCCTTAAAAAAAATAAAAAAGAACAGCTCTTTACAAAGACTCGGTTCCCATCATTCATTTCAAAGAGCCGTTCAAAAGATTCGATTCGTTCGTGAAAGTCACATCACTATTTAAAATAGAATGATTACACCTATTTCCAATAATTGCGCCATCTATTTTATATATATGTTTAGTTTATTGTCTGTTGCTTGTAATATTTGATTGTATTGTTGTGGTTCTTTAATAAAGTTTGGGTGTCATTTCAGCATCGGCCATGTGCCCCAACTTGTGACTTTTCTCTATCAATTTATGTGTCTTTATTTAGTTAAAGTGCAAAACTCAGGCACTAAGTGAAAGTTCAAAATATAATAGAATATAATGAAGAATAGTGTTTGAATAGTGTTAGATTTACAGTCAACGAAAGTACTCCATACATGTTTATTATTTATATTCTAAATGGTGAAGGGGTGAATCCACTGCATGCACCCTGAAATCAGTGAAAGAAGAAGGAGAGTAGAAGTTTGGTTAAGAAAAGAAAATAAAAGAAAAGAAAAGAAAAGAAAAGAAAAAAGGAAAAGTGAGTCAAATTACTTCCAATTCCTGGAAATTCATATTATCCATACATTTATCCCCCCGAATAACAACATGAAAAACCACCACAGTAATACTTATGAATGCAACAGGCAGCTGTCTTTTTTCAGCACCTGGTTGATTTTATTGCCAAAATATTCATAAAAGTTATGAGATCTTTCGTGGTGAAGATCCACTATATGCTTTAACAATGTCTCCTTCTGTCAGAGATTTAATGAATATCTCAGTGTTCAGGCAAAAAATGTTGTAGGCATATTCTAGTTTTCAGTATTTCCCAACTTCAATTTGAAAACACAAATACATGTAATGTGTTTTGATTGTGCAGACAGTTTCAAACATTCTGCCAAACACATTCAAGGTACTGAAGTCCAAGCCTTTATAAGGACTAGATGTCGTGCACGTTTAAAGTGGATTTGGTGTTTCCTATAAGTAAATAATTTCCATGATAAATTAACTAAGAAAAAAAAATGCTGAGGAAAACTGCATTCAATCAGTCTCCCTTTATCCTCTTGTATTAGCTCTATTTGACAAACTTATTTAGATGTATTCCATGTATTATACATGTTTTTATTATATGACTTATTGTGCATGCTATATTTTTTTTATTCATTGTAGGGTTTCCATGAACATCAGTCGAAGTGACTGCTGATGAAAACCAGCTCTTCAGATCACATGGAGAAAAGAGAACATGGATTAATGAACACCTTCCCACTTTTCCCAAATAAAGAATGAATAATGAATGAATAAAAACTTACAGAATTTTTCAAAATGTCCAGTCCCTGACTCCTCAACATCGGAACACCTGACTTTTTCACATATGGAACATAGTGGAAAACTGCACATTTTATTTGAATATGCTATGTCTTATGTGTATATTGAGAAAATTATTTTATTTCACAAACATTACCAGGAAGGCCTTTGGTTATAAACAAATAGGCACTCCTCCCCTTTAAAAAAAAAAAAAATTGTATGAATCAGTGTTATGGATTAGAGGGATTTACATGTGTTTTACATGACGTCCAGCATCCTACATTTGATGAGCCTGTCAGTTGTTTTTTTCCATGGAAAAAACTACAGCAATAAAGTAAACAAACAGTATTAAGGGATACTGTACAAACTGCCGTACAAAATGCCACAAATAATTTTTTAAAAAAGATGCAAAAATACCCCTAATTATTTATATTTACAGTAAAATAAATCAAATTTCAGATTGAAAGAAAAGATAGATGCCTATAAACACATAAACCAATATATAAATTTGGCTAAATTAGTGAATAATTTATATCAAATGGTCACAATGACAATGACTTTAGGATTGTCTAGTTGTTAATGAGAACTTACTCTCAAGAAAACAGTCACCCCAACCTCTTTTTGCTACAAATGGAATAACTTAGTTTGTCAGTTACAGTAAGTTGCAGTAATCATCACATTATACGAGTAGAGAGAGGAAACAGCCTCCACTCTGCATCTCTCTGGGGCTCAGTGATATGTGGGTGGACAGTCTGCATATGGATGTAAAATATGTATCTAGGCTGACATCGTGTTCCTCTTTGAATGCTGTTAAATTACAAGCACATTTTAATGTTTAAATATTTAGGTTCTTCTGAGCGCTTTTAAAGTGGATCAGAAATCCACAAATTGTTCATCTATAAAACCTTAAACCACAAACACACCGCTGAGTGCTCTCAGTAGAGGTGCAGCTCTATATAGTTGCTTTATGCCGACTGTGGAGGAAAAACCAGACACAGCATTGGACTGATGACAGACTTATTTTTTTATAGGAGTTCAGTTAAGGGTTTTGTTGCATAATGTTAAATGCACGTTTGTGTAATTTCAAAAATCATTTGTTTTACATCCTAGTAATGGTTGATATTATTAGGCCAGAAATTTTATTCAAATTATAGCACATAGCACACATTAAAGTTGTTACAGATTGTCATGAGGTTTAAATGCTTGACATACAACCACAGGGGAAAAGGTTGAAGTGAATTCTGAATAACAGTTTTTTTTTACTCAAATTGAAGATGATCTTTCCAGTTCAGTGTACTGCTCTCCATAAAAGTACACACAAATTGTATCATGCCGACTTTTATCACTGATAAAAATTTCAACACTTTTCAAATTGGCATGACTTTTCAAAGACCAATAATGTGATCATTATGTGAACTGGACTTTATTCTTATAAGACAAAATATAGCAATGTTTTACACTCTTTAATTGTATGTTAGTTTCACTTCTATCTTCATTTTGCAAACTGTTTCACAGAAGAAAACACAGAGCTTCTTCAAGTTTAACCACTGGTTTTATTTTTTTTAATTATCGTGACTGCAATTTGAGATCGTTTATATATATATATATTTTTTTATTTGTCAGTCCATAATGGAAGATAACAGAGCCAGAAATACCTACAAAGTAAACAAATGTATTCACAGTTCCATCATTTAATTTTTTCACCGTTTTTTATGTCAGCACTGCACACCTTGAAAAATGCTTATCGATTCCATATTAGTTTGGATTTGTAGTTTTACATTTTACAAGTTAACCTAACTTTATAAAGGTAAAGATAATGTCACCTAACCTAACAACCTAAAACATATTTAATACATTTATAGGTGAATTTTAGACTTTTTAAAATAGAGTCACTGTCAGAAAGTTTGGTGCTGACTTTGTGACACGTCAGGGAAAACTGAACCAACATAAAACTGTATTCAGCTCAACAAAGGACTTCAACAAATACTACTCTTTAACCATGTTCTTGTGATCAGACAGGTTTGTCTGTTTACTTTCATTACAGACAACAAAATACAATTCAATGACTTTTCAAATTTACTTAATATCATAACTTTTATTTTCAAGAGTTTTTATTTCTTTACCAATGGCTACATGTTAATAATAACAAACTGTATTTAATTTAATATTATTTAATTGTTTGCACAGTATCAAGAAAAATACATAAAAATGAAAAATGGAAAATACAGGCATTTCTGCCAGTTCATTTGTAAGATCACACAAACACACTCAGCAAAATGGTGACACATGATCATTGTGAAATGATACAATACAGAAGCAAATGCTTTTTGGTCAAGCCTCTGACCACCGGTATCCATTAGTTGTGCATTATGCAGTGCATTGAAATTGAGTAGCCCTCATATCATTGATCAATACAGTTAAGTCCACGCTAAACTGGGCGAGGCAGTCAACACACTGCTGGAGAAGTCATCAGTCGCACTTAGGATCCTCACAGGACGGAGGAGCTTCTTCAGATGGAGGTAAGAAAGGCTAAATCCTCTGGGTAAACAGCATGTTTTATTTTATACAACAGGTTACTGATGCGGATGTTAAACTGCATCTCATATATGAAAGTAAACAGAAAAGTAATAATCTCTATTAGATTATTTGTTATGTGGGAGTAGCAGTAGCTGGGAGTTGATTGGATTTGTTTGCTGCAGGTCTCAGAGGACAACATGTCAGAGCTGGAGAGGGGCATGGTGACCATCATCCGTGTGTTTCACAAATACTCTGGTCATAAGTGTAAACTGAGAAAAGCAGAACTTAAAGAGCTTATCAACAATGAGATGAATCATTTCATAATGGTAAGTTGTAGATGTAAATGTGCATTTTTGTGGCAGAATGCATGTTTTAAAACTTATAATAAATCATGGAAGTTATTTTAAAGATAAAAGATTCTAAAAAAGTATGTGTGATTTTCATGTCTCCTTATAGACAACAGAACTTAAATGTGTGAATAAGCACTAGTGTTTTTCCTCTTTTTTCCTGCTAGTTAAAAAAAGACAATCATTCTTTATTCACTAGATAACTTCACTCCAGTTAAAATGCTTTATTTCAGTCTGAGTTACTCTAAAATTGCAGATAAACAGTTACTTGTCCTCTAAAGTAAACTTAAACCCAAACTGTTTTCTTTTCTGACGTGTAATGATCTTGACAGCCACATGGAGCTGCTGTGTGACTTCTAATATTATCTTCTAAATGTTCTACTTTCATCTGCTTTCTTTGCTGAACAGAAAATACAAGAGAACGAAACTCTGGACGAGCTCTTTGCAGACCTGGACCAAAACGGAGACCTGGAGATTGACTTTCAGGAGTTCATCACCTTAATCGCCATGGTGACCTCAGCCTGCCATGAACTCTTCATCCCAAACTACCACAATAACTAGTAACCCTGTGTGCTCATTACTATATATATATATATATATATATATATATATATATATATATATATATATATATATATATATATATATATAAAAACTAACAAAAACACAAAAATTATATATCAATATCTGTTTATTCTGGAATGGATTATGTGCTATTATCTATTTGTTGTCTGATAAGAATTGGACAAAAAGTTGATCATTGCTTTGATCCTCTCTCTTCATCAAAACTTATTGTACAAGATTGTGGCATAAAATAAAATTATTCAACAATGACAACAGAGAATCCTTCAGTCGCTAAAATTAACACAATAAAATGTAGAACCTGTGTTGAATCTGGATGTTTAGAAAAGTAGTATGGATCTTTTGTAAATCTTATAACAATAAAAATTAACATATAAGGATTAAACTACAGATGTAAACATCTGCATGCAGTGGTAGAATGTAATAAAGTACTTTTACTCTTATGAAGTTCTTGTACTGCATTTTCAGCTCATGCAACTTTATACTCCTACTCCTGTACATCTTAGTTACTTTACAATTAGAGTTTTTCTTCTCCTTAATGTTCAGTGAAAACCATGTATCTCTGTACGTGTTGATTCTGAATGTTTGAGATAAATTGAGGGATGAAATGTTTCTCTATGGATTTAGAAAATTCACACATTCTTGACACTGCAGGAACTGAAATGGAAAAAAAACCCTGAAAATACAGCAGCTTCTTTCTGCAACTCTCTTGTCTTGAGTCAAAACAAAAGACTATGTAGACGACCTGACCTCGTTTCTTGCCTTTATGGAAAAGTTAGGCCGCTAAAACATGGAGCAAAGCAGTAGAAGAGCATCCGTGTCATGTCTGAAAAATAACTGTGTGTGTATGTATATATACAGCTCTGGAAAAAAATTGCAACCACTGCAATTTCCTGTGTAATCAGCATGTCTGCATGTATGACAGCCATTCCACTCCTGTGTCTGTTGAATTCCAACACTTGCACACCTTATTCTACTTAATAAACATCTGATCCATGTCTTACTTAAGAAGAAGTAAAAACCACTACTGTGGCCATCACTGTCTTCTTGCAATAGGACTAGCTGGGTGGCAAAAACAGTACTATTATACTGCAAGAGTAATTGTAATCCAAAAATAACTATTGAAAACTACTGGACTTCTGCTCTGACAATGTTCCCAAACTCTGAGGACTGGTTTTTCTATCAGGACAATGCTCCTGGCCTCAGCTAGGTCAATTAAGGTGTGGATGACAGACCACCAGATGAAGACCCTGTCATGGCCAGCCCGATCTCCAGACCTGAACCCACTTTGAAAACTTCTGGAGGAAGTTGGATGGTCACAAACCATGGAACATTACTGAGCTTCTTGAATTTCTCTGCCAGGAGCTGCAGAAAGTCATCCAACAGCAATGGAGGAGAGCCAAGACATGTGAACGCTGTCATTGAAATCAGGGTTATTCCACCAAATATTGATGATCTAACTTTTCCTAAGTTACAACATTAATATTGTGTTGTTTAGAAATGAATATGAACTGGTTTTCTTTGCATTATTTGAGGGCTGAAAACACTGCATATTTTTGTTATTTTGACCATTTGCCATGTTCTGCAAATACATGCTCTAAATAACAATATTTTTATTTATAATTTGGCAGAAACGTTGTCGGTAGTTTAGAGAATAAAACAAAAATCAACAACATACAATGAAACACATACCCATCAATGGTAAAATCAGAGAAAGTGACAATTTTGCAGTGTACAGGGTTCTCACAAGATAAACACCTAAAATATACAATGATCTTATTAAAAACTTAATGCACTGTTGTCGAGTAAACCACCCAACAGTATATAAAGTATTTCATATGAGCTCAACATTTACATCAGTAAAATGTAACACACATTAATGCAGCAGTAAAAATTCATATATAAAAGTAAAACAGTGACAGGCAGCATTTAGTTACATTATAAATTTAGTTTTTCATACATTAAGCATATTTTGTAGATAATACTTGTGGATGAGTATTTTCACAGCGTGGAATCACAGATCTGAATATTTCTACTTATTTGATGTGTTCTGGTGAAGAACTGCTCTGAAACTGATTCAACAGCTCCCTCTTGTGCAGAATCAAGTTTGCTGAAGGTGAATGTGAGTTAAACGTGAGTTGATTGGCTGATATCTGTAAACAATTAATTTCTACTTTCTCAAAATGAGCCTCAGTCTTTCTTATGATTGACCAAATCCCCTCAGGTTAGTATCTAAAAAATCCAGTATCTTCCTCCAGGCGTCTTCCTGTGCAGCGGCGTGTGGTGCAGGATAACCTCCCCATATGGTAATGTCTGCAGGACAAACAGAACCAACAGTCACTCAGTTATTTTCAATGTAATACTGGGCTAATATGTTAACAGTGTCACATTAAGAGCAGGACGATAAACTCACATTTCACTGGTTTGATGCTCCACAGGGACAGCCTTGCGTTGGGTGAGTAGGGCGGTTCAATCAGGTGACCAGCACCAGGGTACGACAAACGGGTGAACAGGTGGGCTTTACCTGAAGCCTTCAGAGTCTCCTCCATCTGATGATAAAGATAACTATTACTGTATGGTCAATCTATAAATACAGTAGTGGAAAAACATTTTCAGACAACCTCAAAAGTTTACAAATTGTAAATATTATCATGAAATATCTGCAGAAAAATCTTGTTTGTTTCAAAATGTGCTGCATCAGATAGATACAAACAAATATATTTTGATTTTTTTTGTTTATCGTTAACAAGAAAAAAATAACAAAATTAAATTGACAGTTTCAACATGTCATGTCCTGGATGTGTTTCATTACATCCAGTTCTGACCTTGACGGAACATGCAGAGGGGAGCATGTGGGTTTGGAAAATGGAACAATACTTGTCATAGTTCAATGACTTAAGACTGATTCTTAATGCAATAGATCACAAATACATGGGGTGAACAAAACCTTTTTTCCACCACTGTATATGTTTGAAATACATAGTTACATTCCACCTTCATACATTTGAGTATTTTCTGGGTTCCTTAATCTTCTATGACAGTAAACCAAATATCCTTGAGGTTCTGAACCAAACAAGATGTTTGAGGACGACAACACTGAACGGAATTATAGGGACTGACCAGTTAATTAATTGAAAAGTGTTCTCTTGCCACAGCCTTAAAATGAACTGAACATTTAGAGCCGAGATAAACATTTTTTGAATTAACCATATGAAACCTACCACATCTGCGTTTTCAATGCTCGAGGCACTCATGTCATCCTCTCCTACTACCCACATTAGCGGACAGCTGATGTTCTCCAGCTGTAAAGAAAACCAAAACAGAAAAACAGAGGTGATCATGTAGGAGTTTGAATATTCATAATGCATGTGTGTTGTGGTTTCCAAAGGATGAGGAGTCTGTTTAGTCTCTTAGGGTATTACCTTGAGTTTGTTCTCAGGATTAAAATTACCAGGCGATGAAATGTCTCTGAAACTGACATAGCCTCTCTCATCAAATGACCAATGTTTCTGACTACTACAAAGACAAAGGAAAGAAAACCACAATCATAAACCATAATTTGGACTAGTCTTTCACCATAAATAAAAATCATGAAAATAATCTTAGCGATATAAATAGATCTACAGTACCACAGAACCACAGAACTGACATAGCAACCTGATACACAGGCGGAACATTAAAGGTTTGTGTGTGATATGTCGTGGCATGTAGTAGGTTTCAACCAACTGAAAAAACGCTCAGTAGTCCCTATTCCACCGCTGAAACTTTACCAGGAACTTTAACTTTGCCCAGGATTCTGAAAAACCTTGGTGTGTTTCCACCAAATTTACCTGGGTAAAAACCTTTCCCTCAAACCCAAACTTTCTTTGAAAAAAAGTTTCTAGTAGGGGAGGTAGGACTTGTCAGATTCTCTGGAATTCTTGAGGGGCGGGGCTGTGTACTGAAGAATGCTGATTGGTGGAGTACACTTGCAGCACTTTGTACTTTTGTTCTAGAGTATATTCAGCAAATATACTCCAATGAGCCTGGACCTTGTTAAACAAATTTGCTAAATATGCACAATAGAAATTCTATGGGACTTTGAGTTTCCAACTCAAAACAACCAAACCTGATTTGATAAGATTTTCTGGAACTTTGAGGTGCAGTGGAAACAAAAACCACACAAATCACCACGAATACTTTTACTAAGGTAAATAAATTCCTGGAAATAAAAGTTCCTGAGCATGTTGGTGGAAAAGGGTCTCTCTGCAGTGGTGGCTGCAAAAACATGAGAAGGTTTCTGACAGAATCAGTGTTTATTTTGTATATGTTAACCCATAAAGACCCAAACCGCAACTGTCTACCAAAATCGTCTACTGATCTAAAATGTTTAATATCTGTTGATCCACTAATCCTATCAATACATGTAAATAATTGGTGTAAAATGCAGTTTGTCATCTTTACATAGTCATCAGATATGACCCATTTGGACGTTCAGACGCTCCGTAGTGAATGTGGAAACACTGTCATCTTCTACAACATTGGTTCAACAGTAAAACCCATGGAGTTTGATAAATGAAAGTAGATGGAGATGCATGTTTTTATGTTCAGTTAATGATAGATTTTACAGAAAAAAGTCACTTTTTCTTCACTTTTCTCTATTTTTGATATAATAACCGTCAACTTTAACCTGAGCTTTTATGAACATCTACATAGTCAGTGAATTAAACATAGGAAAATACCTGATTTTCACTGGGGAAAAAAAAACACAAAATAAAACAGATAATATTACAATAAATGATGATAAATCACTTAAGAAAGGTTAAATAGAGAGAAAAATTAATTTGGGAACTGCCACAAAAGCAGCACAGGGTCTTTATGGGTTAAACTACAAATGATGCTGGATTGTCCATGATTATAACAGAAAGAAAGAAAGAAAGAAAGAAAGAAACAAAGAAACAAAGAAACAAAGAAAGAAACAAAGAAAGAAACAAAGAGGGCAGACTCCATGAATGGTGGCCCACTCTCCTAAATGTGATGCACTGGACATTTCATTGACCTTTCCTCAAATGCTGTACACCTGCCGTCTGCATCAACCAGATCCAAGACGCTACCGACTGGTCCATTAATGCAAATCAGACAGGATGCCTGAGGAGGAGAATACGAACAAGTCAGATGGACTTTTCATGTGTACTGGATGATGTGTACTTAACTTTCTGACATACTTTGACGCCTATGTGAGCAGCCATTCGAAGAGTCAGGTAAACTCCAAAGGAGAGGCCTATGATGCCCACTCTGTTAGCACAAATCTGGTGGTGATCCTGGAGAAACTGGAATGCAGACTGTAAACATAAGACATAAAACAAATTAAATTTACAGTGAGATTAGTAGGAAGTGGCATAACTATCAAGTAGGAGCACAAATACTCAGGGTGCGATTTGTCAAAAAAATGGGGACGGGGGGGTGTAAATCATGAAAAAACAAGCAATCAACAGGTCTAATTCTTTTTGGAGTTAATGGTAGGCCCTATTACGTGTCGAACAGCTGAACATTCATTTTCAGTGCAAGTGTTTAAGGACATGCAGATAGGTTTTATGCACTCCAAAATGTCCATGTGCTGTTTTCAACACTTCAGCTCTAAACTCAGCAGGCACCACAACCTGAAATACAGCTTCACCCACCAAATCACCTTCACATCCACTTACCAATTAACAACTCATCATGAACAAAATAACCCCTATCACCAATTTGGTCATGTGGCACAACCTGGTCCCACAACACAGACAGAGACATGTCCGATTTCTGCTTTAATCCACTGGTCTTTAGACACAGATGGACACAGACCACACAGTGAAACCGGATCAATCAATGCCTTTTCAACATTAGTTATTGCGACAGGATCAGACATAATTTTATTCTGTGCATGTATCACTGTGCAGACTGGACTGAGGTCAACAAAGCTCTGGCAGGACACTTCTGTAGTTAGAGAGGTTTGGCTACAACAATAAGCGGCAGTGGACCAGTAGACCAAACTGCACTCCCTGTAAAGGTAAAGCAGGGCAAACACCAAGTGGAAATACACCTTTAATCAGGTCACAGTCAAAGACCACGTGTGGCAGCACAGGAACAAAGCCAACTTCCATTCCTTGCATAACCACAAAACCACCAGTCTCAGAGTCAGAAGAAAAAGGCAACACTGACCGAACAATGAACGGAATGACTGTCAGGCGCACAAAATTTTGTCAAACTGTAGCCTAATATCGGTGCATGTTTTTAATCACACTCATCAGGAGTGGAAAAGAGTCCCATAAAGTGTGTGTGTGTGTGTGTGTGTGTGTGTGTGTGTGGGGGGTATGTCTCAATTATTTTTTCTTCCGTCACTCCAGAAGTGTTCACACGTGGCTGAAAAATGCGTTCTCTGCATCTCGCTTCATCATTTCGATGTCTCCTAACGGCAGCCATGTGTGCACAATTATGCATGTAAACCGTTTGCACCTCCCTTTGAGACGTGTTAACTAGAGATGCAGTTTCTATCAGCAAAATTGTTTTCTGGTTTGATAAATCACTTTGCGTGTGCTAAATAAATATATTTACATTTTCTCCTCCCACCAAAAGCACAACTGCATGTAAATGCCTCAAATTGCATATTCATTGTGACAAATGTACTAACTGGATGCAGACGCACTATTTGGTACCTTTGAAAGATGTAATCCTTAGTGCGCACTGGTACTAAATCAGTTTGTAGATTTTTTTGAGTGTGCAATGAGTTTGCACACATTTTAATTTACGCAAACCTTTAGTAGATCTGGCCCAGTATGGCTGGAGTTGGAGGAGCCACACCAATCTAACTCCTTAGCATTCATTGGACACTGGTCTTTCATCGTGTCCCAAAAATAATAGGCCCCTGAACTCGGTGGGCCCCTGAGCTGCAGCCCGGGTAAGGCCATGCATTAAGGCAGCTGTGATGGGGACTTTCGCGAATTCCAAGACTGTCGACAGTTTGGTTTAGGGGAAAGTTAGTGCCAGCAATGTAGGCCACAGGTGTAAGAAAACTCAATCACAACCTGCCTGTCCCCCCCAAGGATGAAATTCATTCAGCAAAACAAATCGCACCCTGCGAATACTCAAGTTCAACTTTTTTTCAGGTTATTATTTCAAGTACGGACAACAGCAACATTTTGAAAGACTTTTCTACAAATTGTTTCTGAACCTTAATTTTTCTCCAGTGTATAAATTAATTATAACTTTCAGCTAAGAACATATAAATCTGTTTCATGTCTCTTTTAATGTATTGTATCCTTAATATAATTTGTGTCTAGTTATGTTTCTTGTGTGTTGCACCAATTAATCCAAGGAGCTGAGTTTTCTATATATCATTATCTCATCAATTAAGATTAAAATTGGTTTTGCATTTGCCAAATAAGTCAAAACTAATCAATAATTCCTCTAATGTCTTAAAGCAACAAGCCTGTTGTGAAAATGTGAGAAGTAGAAAGTACAGGTATCTCTGTTAAAATGCAAGGAATAACAATAAGTTGCCAGAAAAGTCAATGCTTCAGTGAAGCAGAGACACCTGCACATACAGAATAACTTGTATAGTAATGAAGTATTTGTTCTGCATTGTTTCCATCTTTGGTCAGGACACATGTATGATTCTAAAACATACATATAAAGAGTATACTACCTCACCTTGAAATATGCATCACCAACGTTGATGGTGGTTTGTGGACCAGGTAAGTCCTTGTGCCCAAAGTAGGCGAGGGAAAAAGCAGCATATCCCCTGGACGCGAGCAGAGCAGAGCGGTACTCCATCAGTCCTCCACCCATTCCCCACATGTCCAACATGGCTGGAAATGGGCCTGGACCTGCAATCAGTGTATTTGGATGCTTTAAGGAAAACCACCATTTTATGTGATACTTAAAACTTGTGAGTGAATGTTGCAGACTTCATGCTAACCAGGCGGTAAGAACAATGTCCCAACAACTCCATTTTGGCGAATATCTTTCCTCTTTACTCCTGGTGCCATGTACCACCGTTCAGTCGTGGCGACTGCCAGCTCAACGCTCTGCTCTTCCCTCTGCGACACATGTCCTTCCAGTAGTGACATGTGCACAACATATGGTGTCTCAACATTTTTTTTCCTCAGCCTGTGGAGACAGGAAACTTGCAAGTAACCATTAACTAGAAAAATTGTCAATTAAAACACTTAAAACCACCTAGCGTTAACAGTGGACATACTATGCTTATATTACCTTTTACTATCCATCATAATATTATTTCTGCTTTTGGATATGTGCAATTTAATGATATACACACGTGCAAAATTGGTGGCACCTTTAACTTATCATTTCGTTGCACAACCTTTGGAGGTAATTCAATTCAAAACAACTTTATTCATCCACACGGGCGCAATTCAAGAAAGGAGCTTGACTGTAATCACTGCAATCCAGCTTCTGTAACTGTCAGTGAGACTTCTGTCATATATTTTGGCCTACTCCTCATGAGTAAACTGCTCCAGTGGACTCAGGTTTGAAGGGGTCCTTCAACAGCCTGCATGTTTCAGCTCCTTCCAAAGATGTTCAATAGGATTTCGACCAGGGCTCGTAGAAGGCCACTTCAGAATAGCCAATGTTTGGTTCTTATCCATCCTTGGGCCTGTTTTTTGGGTAATTATGTATTATTATGTGACTGAGACTAACCTTTCTGACATTGGGTGCCACATTTCGCTCCAGAATGCCTTGAGATTCACAACAGGGTGTACTCACTGCTCTTTTCTTTGCATGTTTAATATTTGTGTGAATATAGAGCTGATGTGACTGAACTCCAGTTTTGTCTAATCTTTCTAAAACAGGGGTCATCAACCCTGGTCCTCAAAAGCAACTATCCTGCATGTTTTAGATGTTTCCCTCTTCCAGCACACCTGATGGGTCATTATCAGGCTTCTGCAGAGCTTGATGATAGGTTTATCAGTTGTGTTGGAAGAGGGATACATCTAAAACATGCAGGGTAGTAGCTCTCGAGGACCACAGTTAGTAACCCCTGCTCTAAAGGAGCTTTAGGGCTTTTCAAAATGCATTTTGGCAAATTCCAGTTGTTTCTATGATGGATGGTGTGATCTGACGCTGATGACCTTGACCTTGGAGTTCACCTTTAATTTCTTTGGAAGTTGTTCTGAGGTCTTTGGTTACCGTTCGCATTATCCATCTTTTCAATTTGTCATTAATTTTCCTCTTGTGGCCATGTCCAGGGATGTTGTCTACGGTCATGGGGACCCATGACCCACATAGACTTTTGAATAATATGTGCAACTGTAGTAACAGGAACATCCGACTGCTTGGGGATGGTTTTATAGCCTGTACCGTTAACATGCTTGTTAATTTTCTTTCTACTGTCCTGAGACAACCCTCTCCTTTGTGTTTTGTGGTTGATGCTCCGTGTGGTACACTCCATAATACCAAACAGCACTGACTACTTTTCAGCCTTTAAAACAGACAGACTGACTGATTACAAATTTGCAGACACATATAATGCTAATTACAGGAGACACCTTAGTTGAACATGTCCCAATGGTCATTTTTTAAAAAATTATTCTTTCAAATCAAAATTCAAAAGCAGTGTCTGATTTTCATTGGTTAATTTTTAGTATATTTTTAAAAAAAATATTACTTATGTCAGTTTCAGGTTAGTTAAGTGACCATTGTGGATTTTTCTTTCTGTAACAGAAGGGTGCCGACAAGTCCAGCATCTACAGCCCTATCCTTGATGTCAATTCTCAAATGAGAATTAAGGTCTTTAAACACTGACGGCATTTTTTTTCATGTAATTAATTCACAACTTTATTCTATTTTTTCAAACTGTTGTTTATGTTAGGAGATTTGTGCAGACATGAATAAAGCCCTCAACCAATAATTTACATTAAAAGGATATCATTAATGTCTAATCACAGTGTTTTGTAAAAACATACACCTAATTAAAATAATGAAGCGAAAGACAATGTGTGGAACAGCATCAACAAACAACCAGACTGTATGCGAGGCGTTTCTGTAATGTCAACATAATAAGAGTTTGCACTGTGTGCCTTTTCACCTGGACAATAGACCCAGAGGACAAGAAGGTGTTGGATCAGAAACACAGGGTGCAAATGAGGCTCCAGCTGCTGTTAAATCTATTTCTATTTCTGCTGAATCATCTGGCAAAAGTCTCTTCAAACCTGATCCTAAACATCTGTTGCAACTGTCACAAAGTTGCATTGGTGCCAGCATTAATAGTGTTGATGAGACCTGTTTGTGGGTAATTAATTATTCATTCATTTGTCACACTCTCAGTGTGCAAAGGCTTTAATAAGGAATAGACAAAACTAGCTATTATACAGCCTGATACAGAAAGTTTCATGATGTGATAAGGTGCTCCTCTTATAGTGGGACCACTCAGCTTTCCTGCACAGATAAAAACAACTGCTTGACTTGAGGGGTCTTGACCCGGTCTCCCTTGAAAAAGAGATCCCCCATCTCAGTGGGACCAACCTGGTTTAATAAAGGTAAGAAGAGTCATTTATCTCCACTGTGTTGAAGTAGGAGTGGTGATACCGGCTGATTTGCTTTGCTACACACTGTCGTTATGGTATCAGCTTCTAATATTCGACTATTAGCTCTCAGTGTGGCTGTTTTCATCACCTGCCTCAAACCTTCTCTTGATCCAGGAGCTGGCTCCAGTCCCCAGAAGAGTCCCATCGGTTCACAGCCCAGATACGAGCCCCCTACCGAATGATCACTGGCCACTGTGGAAGAGAAAAAAACTGCCTGAATCCATTCTTAATTATACAGAATCTTCTAGCATTAATTACAAAAACAGTTGTTACCTTTATAAACTGGCTAAAAGGAAAATGAATTCCTGTTTTTCAGTATTAAACCAATACAGTGTCATGACATACAGTCCACAGTGACAGTGATCTTTTCAGCTCACAGTTCACAGTTCCATCGGCGTTTGTGTTGTAGTGGGCGAACGACTGCCACAGGTCTCCGTCGTCACTGTGCAACTGTGCACACACTGTAACTGGACAGTGTGGAGGCAGGAAGCGTCCTTTAATGATGATCTGTTCATCCATGAGGGCGCGAGCGGGAGCGGCTGACAACAGGGGGGGTCGGTTAAGGCCACTACTCCAGCGAACCCCACAAACTGCACCTATAGAGAACACATAAACCAGATGTAGTGTTGATGATCTATGGACCTAATGTATAAGAAACAAATGACCTGAGTTTTACAGATGAGTCTTCATACGATTTAAAGTTGCCTTAATTAAAAAATGAAAGTAACTGTCTGTATCACAGTGAGACTCCATCCATTTCATTTTGTTGATTAGAATTCATGTTTCCTGCCTCTAATTAACTTTTTTTGGAATAATTAGCCTTAGGGTTTGCTCACTTTCTCCAGTGGTGTTCAATAGCTGTGCAAAATTAAATATTATAAGCACATTTTCTTAGTCTATACACATGACTTAGATGCAGATCAGATCACATTTTATAACCAATTCATACAAAAAACTAGGAAGTTTCAAAAGCTTCACATACTTTTTCTGAACTTATGTTGTGTTCTGACTTTTGGTTCTGTCTTTGGACAAATATTTTATATGCTAAAAATATCTAAAACTCAGTGTTGGACGGTAGTGCCACTACAAGTACCAACATTATTAATTAAACTACTTCTCATTTTCATTATTAAGATTAATAATTTTGACCTGGACAAGAGAACAGCAGAATACAGATTACAATAAAAAATAAAGAACAAAACAAACAACTTTCATACATTACATATAAATAAAACCCAACACAGCAGCGTATAATCATCACAATAACTGAATTATATCATATTTGTGAACAAAACTCACAAATGAGTGAGAGCATGACTTCAATAAAAGCTCAACACATTGTCAATGCATGCAAGTAAAAAACAACAGAAAACAGTGTTTAACAATTTCAGTACTTTGACATGTATCACAGTTAAAACAGCAATGCAAATAAATTAGTGCTGTCAAAGGATTAAAAAATTTAATAAGATTAATCACAAGGTTGCTGTGGATTAATTTAGATTAATCTCAATTTAATATCATTCATTTTTAATCTACAGTACATTAATCACCTTTCATTTTGCATGAGCAAGTAGACTCAAGAAAGAAGAGAATATATATGCACTTAACGTGTTTATTAAACACCTTCAACAATTTCAACAAAACAACTTGAAACAACTGTTCTGTCTTGGGGTTTTTTATACTCATATTTCCATCCAGAGGGCCAACGTGTTGTTTACCGTCTTCTGTCTTTATGGGTGTGTTCTGCTGCCTGTCATTACCGGATCAACTGCCCATTTGTTCATGTGTGATGGTAACTCTACTTGGACAAACTCCCTGAAATGCGTTGCCAGAGATGTTAAGAGTCATTCTGCGCTGCAGATGTGTTAACTGTGTTAAAATTTTTAATCAGATTAATCATGATGATGGATTAATACATGTTAACACATTAATTTTGACAGCCCTAAAATACAGCATAACAAACTGATAAGCTTAATGTGAAATGGCTCATTTACATTTAAAGGGCCAGCGCTCAAAACGACCTTTCTAGTGTCATCACTCTGAAATAGGGTTGCAGATGGACCTGTGGAGTTGAATTAATAAAGAATTCAGACCCAAGCATAGCATTTACAGTTTGTGTAGACCACAGGTTTTAGTGTTTTAAAATGCATAATTCCATTTTAAAAAAGCAAAATATCACTCCTTTAAGCCTCGTTTTAATGCCACAAAATCACTCATACACATTCTTACCAACTGCAGGATTCAAACTGGACAGTTTCCTGTGAACACGGAGTAACGATGTGATCATCTTCACCGTCAGTGGTCTCAAAGTATTTCTGCTCATCCTAAAAACAAATATGAGTATATAAGTAACCCCTGAATTTTGTACCTCGGTAAAGTTAAACTTCTCTGCTCTGGTGAAAAAAATTTGCAATGTTAACTATTTAACTGAACAACTCACACTCTGCTTTTGAAACTTGTGTGGCAAAGGTAAAACCTTTGTTACAGATTAGACCTTTAACCCTTGTCAACCTACAGACTGAGCAGCGTATCACATAACATAAAAGATCAGTTTGACTGCTTCATTGACTACTGCCATAAAAATGTGGACTATTCCTGTTTTAGCCTGTTGGTTGTATTTGCAAGACAAAACAAACTATAACTACAAAAGCACTCGGAGAGCGCAGACCTCCGCCAAGGCAGATCAGTGCCCCCCCGATCACCACCAAAATTTAATCATTTATTCCTTGTGCCAGTATCGACATTTCCTGAAATTTTCATCCAAATCCATCTATAACTTTGTGAGTTATCTTGCACATGGACAGACAGACAGACAAACCAACGCCGGCAAAAACATAACCTCCTTGGCGGAGGTAATAAGTAATACCTATTCCTGCAAGAACAGGCAGATTTTTCTATTTTATAAGGTCAAAAAACTGACTTTTAGACATGATTTTACTCATTTGTTGCAAAGGAACCATACACACTGTTTGTCATAAAGTTTGAATAAAATATTTTCCCTTCCTCTAATGACATGATTGTGATACTGTCATTTATTCTTGATAAATAAAGTGTAACTGGGTCAAAGGTGATTACTGATGTGTATAAATAGTACTTGAACACATTTTATTTAGAGGGCAGCATTCAGAAACAGCAGAGCCGTCTTATAATGTTAAGTTAAAGTAACGGCCTTGCATTCTATTTACCTACGTGCTTATCTATCTGATATCTATCTACTTAGATATGAGAGTACTCTATAACCTCAATCTAATCTGGAGTCATTCACATTAGAATCAAAAAACCCCACAGGTCAAACAACGATGAAGAAATAACAGGAGACTGCATTTTAACCATCATTATTATGAGAATTACACTCAGCCAATCAGTGGAAACAGGAAAACGCAGACATTTCTCTAACACTACTGAGATGAAATAGTGTTTGTGATTATTAAAAAGTATAAGTTTTGTGTGAGGGTCAAATCTGTTGAATTTGACACTGAAATAAAATGCTGGATGTCATTTTTCTAAATATTGCAGTAGAACAGCTCCTAAATGTACATATAGCTGCAAAAATATGAATACTGAAGAAGCAAGATTGGATTATTTATCTGGACAGAGACAATGATGCAAGACCATGAAAACCACTGGATATTCTGAAGGTGTGGAATATAACACAAGAATATTTAAGAAAACATCCAGACAGTCGACCCTAGAGAGCTGAAGATTTAATGAACCGAATGGAGGTCACACTGAATACTGGTGTAACTGCAGAAGCTATTTCGTTGGGATTTTTTTTTTTTTTTTTTTTTCTTTTTTTCATTTGTGAGTTTCATAGCTGTGCACATAATTCCTGCATATTCCTGATGAGAAATAAAGACACACAGCCATTACATCCATGGAAAAACAACAAAGCTAAAGGCTGCATAAGACTACTGCAAAGTTAGCCAAAAAATCTAAGTCTAAACTTAAACTCTAAACTTTCACATAATGGTTTCATATTTACATATACAGTAAAAGCCCGCATAATAATGGAGTCCGTTACAGATTAATAAACAGTGTCCGTTTGTAAACATGTCGAATCTGAACTGATCGCAGCTGACCAGTCGACAGGATTTTCATGTTTCCACAAACTTTACCAAAGGTCTGACACAAACTTTTACACAGACTTTGAACTCTCTAAATATATTTCAGATTATACTCGTAAAGATGCATATTTTACCACAGATGTTTTCTGCAGGAGTGAAACTTTCAGTAATAATTCGCAGATCCAGATGAGAGTAAAGTTTCCACTAAGAAGAAGGAGGAGGAGCCTCGAACTGACCCACCCACCGGAGGCTGAACGTCACTGTAGTGACCCTGAAACTGAATACAGTAAGAGTTGAAACCCAGATTGGCTTTATGACCGGTCACCATATAAGTAACATCATAAGGTTGGTTATAGATTTACTGGACTACTCACATTATGTGGAGTCTCAGGCCATCATTGTATTTCTCGACTGTCATAAAGCGTTTGATACAGTGGAGCATCCATTTATGTACAAGGCTTTGGAATTGTTTGGATTTGGAGTAACGTTTATTTCAGTGGTTAAAATGCTAGACAAGGATATCAGTGGTAATTTAACCCTTTGATTCATCAGTTATGAGAACCTTAGTCAAGATTTTGTTCCTGAGTGTTTATATTCTTCATTAGGCATGAAAAAACCAATGTGATTGAAAATGTTTTAATGACCCTATTTTTTATGGAGTTCCAAAAATGTCCCCTCCACTCAGTGGCGGCACCAGGATTTTAAAAGTGTGTGTGTGTGTGTGTGTGTGTGTGTGTGTGTATGTGTGTGTGGGGGGGGGCAACTGGAGGGCAAAGAAAATGTTGGGGGGGTGGGGGCGCGGACAAAAAAATTTCACGCATAGCGCGAAATTAACACTTTGTGCTTTAGCGGCTGCAATATACATATATATATATATATATATATATATATATATATATATATATATATATATATATATATATATATATGTCACAGTAGAGATTGAAATCCAGTAGGATTTGTAATCCTACTAGGACAGATTGAAATTTTAGTTTGTCCTAGGACAAACTGAAATCCTACAAGAAATTAGGATCTGAAGATTGGAATTCCAATCTGTCCTAGGAGAATTTACAATCCTACTAGGACAGATTGTA
Organism: Sphaeramia orbicularis; assembly: GCF_902148855.1. Taxonomy (NCBI): domain Eukaryota; kingdom Metazoa; phylum Chordata; class Actinopteri; order Kurtiformes; family Apogonidae; genus Sphaeramia; species Sphaeramia orbicularis. Next base: position 27,234,006 of record NC_043961.1, on the reverse strand, counting down.
ATTCTATTTGGAAGTGGGATCTGAAGATTGGAATTTTAGTCTGTCCTATGATTTCGCCATCACTATTCCAGCTGAATTATTTTCATATCTTAGATACAGTATATGGCCCTTAGGTCAATACACATTGTAACCAGGATGCCAGCTGTCCTATCTGGTCCAACCTTATTCAATGGCCGTTTGTAACTGTCATTGGTATGTAAATGAGACACATTTGTATTCAGAAATCGGTAGAATTTGAAAAACGTACCTGTAAACAACCCGTTGCCATGGCAACATACACTTTTATTATCATCTAATTCTTGCCAAGCCATTCAGAAAATGTACGATGTTAAAGTTGGCATTGGCATTTTGCTGCCCCCTGGTCTAGATGGTAGGGTTAAAAGTAAAAGAAACAACAATATTCTTACAAACCATGATTTTATTCAGAATTTACACAGACTTTGAATCTAATATTCTATAGCTAAGCTTCAAAGACTTTTTCTAAGACTTAAATGTGCTGCATACTACTCACTAGTTAAGTGACAATAACCTTAGTCTATAGTACTAACTTCAAAATTTCAAACAAGTAATACTATAGAGGTTTTGTCAGTTGTTTTTTTCTAATACTGTCCTAGTAGGATTGCAAATTCTCCTAGGACAGATTGGAATTCCAATCTTCAGATCCAAATTTCTTGTAGGATTTCAGTTTGTCCTAGGACAAACTAAAATTTCAATCTGTCCTAGTAGGATTTATAATCATTTTTAATTTTAGTTTTTAGAATTTTAGTTTGTCCTAGGACAAACTAAAATTCCTATCTGTCCTAGTAGGATTACAAATCCTACTGTGTCCTACAAATCCTACAAATCTCTACTGTGACATATATATATATATATATATATATATATATATACACACACACATACATACAAAATTCCTATCTGTCCTAGTAGGATTACAAATCCTACTGGATTTCAATCTCTACTGTGACATATATATATATATATATATATATATATATATATATATATATATATATATATATATATATATATATATATATATATATATATGTATGTATATATATATATATATACACACACACACACACACACACACACACACACACATATATATATATATATATATATATATATATATATATATATATATATATATATATATATACATATATATATATAACAGGAAACAAAATGAAGCGTATGACGAAATTATATTTTGAAAGTACGCGGAAGTAGGTCAGTTTCTCTTCCGGGTCAATCAGTCAGACTTCCGTGTTTTCATCAGTTTTAGCCTCTCGTTTACAAAGGCCTCGTCTTCTCAGCAAAGTGAAGTTTTGTGTGCAGTTCGTCGATGAGACATCCATCTGGATCATCCTCTCTTTATTACTGAGGTGTGTATGAAATGTCTCAGTGTTTTGTCGCTTCTACAGAAAACGACACCGCTAACACGTTTTAACTTGTAGCTACTCTTCCGTGTTGTTGTACCGTTACACGAAAACACTTGAGCGTTTTTACTTTCTACCTTTAACTATGTGAGTAGATTACCTGTGTTTATTTTAAGTTATCATGACTCAGTTGATATTATTATATTGGATTAAAGTGTTGAAATCGTCCTGGAGCAGGGTTAACACAGGCTAGCTGGTTGATGTAAATGTTGATTGTTTTTTAGTGGAGCTTAAACTGTGTTCATCTACTGTTTACCTTCCGCTACATTCTTATAAATACGTTATACTGTTAGCTCTTCAATATTGATTTATTTCCGTCCGTTATTGTCTTATTAATAATTTTACGCACGTAGATTAAAAAAAAAAAACATATATAGATGTTATTTTTTAGCTGCAGTCATTAATGGATAAATAATATACGTACGAAAAGAATCAGAATATGTGGATGGCTTGTTAAATGTGAATGTTTAGAGTTTTCCTTAATCTGTAACAGTAAACTGAATGTTATTGGTTAACGGATCAAGACATTTGAGGAACTGATTATTTTTCGTCATTTTTGGACGGATTATTGTGAAATTCTGGGCCAATTCCATCATATCTAACGATTAATTTAGAACGATTAGACATAAAGAACACAGACACATATCACATGTCTTTGTAATTTATTGTCAAATATTTGCGTCTCTGTTAAAAAGATTCAAGAATGATTGCACAATATATGATGAAAAGATGTTATCTAATCGTTTGCCCAGGAGTGTGGACTGTTGTTCAGTAATGATTCAAATAAACATGATCAGATAACTAGATCAAATGGAAAATTATTCTTTCCTTATTGTCCTTTAATGTGGACATTTATGTAAATATTAATAGCGCTTGTAGGGTGCTTGTATCCTTACTACTATGGTTTATTATTGTGTAAAAACAGTTTATTCAGTTAAATTTATGTAAGTGCAACACATTCAGTGGTTAAATCAAAACTTTACACAATGTGTGATTCATCTCCTAAATAGTGGAAACAGATGCCCATTGTTTGTATATAGTAAAGCTGAAATCTTGACCTAACACATATCGCTAATGTTCACTTTATTGCAGATTTTGAGATCATAGGCTGGTCACACTGGATCGCCCACCTGGTGACAGCCGAGGCCAGCTTCTTTAAAAACTTCTGGGCCTGTACGTGTAGCATCAGTCTGCGATGGCTCATTTCCGTAGCTACATATGGGATCCGGTCCTCATCGTGTGCCAGATTGTGTTGATGCAGTGCATCTACTACAGTTTCTTGGGCCTGTGGTTGGCAGGAGTTGACAGTCTGGTCCAAACAAATCGGTCACTAGACCAGATTTTTAGCTATGAGGTAAGTTAAAGGCTATTTTTTATCTTTTGAACCTATATTTGTTTAATGTTTGCCTATTTCAGAAAATGTATTGGAGATTTTCCTCTGCTTTTACAGGTCCTTGCTTTTGCAACAATGCAGGGAAGGCTCTCAATGATGGCATTCATCTTAAACTCTCTTACCTGGTAAGAAATGTCTGCGGTCCTCCCTATACCTGTCATGATACTGGAGTTTTTCCCATCTGCTTTATGTCATTAGTGTAGGATTGACTTGTGTATTTCAAATATAATGTAACATAAGCATATTAATAGTTTATATATGTATATACAGTGTTGGGGAGACTTAAACTACATGTAGTTGAACTATGTAGTTAAACTACATTTTGCTGTAAATTGCTGGAAGTTAAACCACATTCATATTTTGTTTCAAGTAGTTTAAATACTTTTTGGGTAATATTTTGTAGTTTAACTACTCAGTTTGCAGTCTACAATTTTGGGCAACAACATAAAATTAAGTATTTTTATTTAGATTTATTGTTTGTAATATAAATTGTATTTCACCATTGAATACAAGACGGTCCCTTTTTCTTTCATCCTGAATTGCTTTGAAGGCATGATCATGTAGATTTGACAGCCAACACTGCCTCTGATTTGCTTGCCCTGGCAGCACTCGAATGCTTCGCAGATGTGTGATCATTACTAACGTCATGTGGTCGTCACCACCATGGGCAACCCTCCCACCAGCACCACCCCCGATAGCGATGTGCCGCCCCAACCATGGCCATATTTTGTTTCATATACACAGCATTTACATTCTCAGTTTAACGCTGAAAATAAAAAGTAGTTGCTAAAACTACTTTTTCTAGGTGTAGTTTTACAAACTACATTTCTCCAGGGGTAGAAATGTAGTTTGTTTGAACTACTGCCTTGGTGAACTACTTGTAGTTTTACAAGCTGTGCTTGCAAAGTAGCTTCCCCAACACTGTGTATGTGTGTGTGTATACATACACACACATCTACACACACACACACACACACACACACACACACACACACACACACACACAGTATGTCTAACAAAGAAGAGGCATTTTGGTTATTGAACATATAAATAAAGATTCAATCTCTGTCTTACCCTCTCAAGGATTAAGCAGTTTGGAAAATGAATGAATGAGATATAAAGTGGGTACAACTAGGTTATATCATTCAAAGTTCACCAGTTAAATCTGAAACTTTGTAAAAAAAAATGTATAAATAATGATGGAACATAATATTTCTGTTGTGTTTAATCCCGTTTTTAAAACAGGTGAATGCAAGTAATTATCACAATTATGCAAATAATTGGGTTAGCTCAGATAATTTCAATAACACAATTATGTAATAATCATAACAGGCCAAGTCTCTCTGTCTGCACAAGAAAAAGAGATGAAGCTGCAGCTTGGCTTGTGAAATAATGTTCTTCAAGAATGATGTTACACAAACCTGATAAAAGCTATTGAGAATAATGGATTTCCTCATAAATGAAACATTTCTAATATCAAGTCTAACAGGTGATTAAGTAATAAAGACCTGAACATGTTTGTATCTATATGAAGATAAGTGAAGTTGGCGTAGCCTTGAAGATACCATTACTTTTCTGTCTCTTGTTCCTGCAGTGCCCTTGGTCTGTGGTTCTTCATTCGTCGAGGGAAACAGTGTCTGGACTTCACTGTCACTGTGCACTTCTTCCATATGATCGGCTGCTGGATCTATAACGCTCATCTTCCAGCGTCTCTGTCCTGGTGGCTCGTCAATGTAGCCTGCATGGCATTGATGGCTGTAATTGGAGAGTACCTGTGTATGCGGACTGAGCTCAGGGCTATTCCAGTCAATACTGGACCCAAGTCTAACCTTTGAACACTAGTGGACATGAAGATGAAAATCTGTGGACGGTTAACACTTAAGGAACTTGCTGAGACAAGGCTTTTTTTCCACTGCTGGGAAGAGAAATGGAGCTTTAACCTCCATCGGTGAATACGTCTGCTGACTGGATGCATCTCTTATTCATGTACAACACCAGATGAACTTCTGTATTTATTCCTCGCTGTCTGTCAGACGGTATTAACTCTGTAGCATACTGGGATAAATGTTTTTAATGCTTATGAAAACAGATGTCACACTCACCTGTGAACATAATGACTATAAATAGGATGTTTTATTTTTTCTGTAACTAATATTTTTGCATTACATCTCAGCACATAAGCATGAGCATCAAGTTCCCTCATTTTAGGATTTTTGCAGTATTTTGTTTTTGTTTTCTGGGTATGTGCATTACTAACATACAATAACAAGTGGAGGCTTCATAGAAAATACAGACACTTGTAAAGCAACAGGGATTTTTTTGCATTCATTTAGCTGACTTGCGAGGTTGACCATCATTTTACAAAAAAATTACATTATAGATCTTCAGAAATGTAAGGATGTAAATGTTTTTTGTGTGGGTTTCAAAAGGACATCAGAAGATGTGTTTCCTTCCAGATGCATTTTCATTCTGCACATTAAAAAAAAACTTGAGTGAAAATGAAAAAACAAAACAAACCAAAAAAAAGTCAAAATTGCAGAACAAGGCTTTTGAGTTGGTCAGTGATGTGCAATCAGATCAGATTTAGTGAACAATAATGTGTGAACCAACAGAACATTGTCACGTTGAATAAATTAATGAGACAAAAATAAGTTGCAAGTTACATAGAAACAGCAGCTGTACAAAAGTCTTAGCCTGTCTTTAGCATTTTTGCAGGGTTGTAATGAGAATGCACTTTTATTTCTCTGTCTCTTTATTAAGATGCTGTAAAAAAAAAAAAAAAAAAAAAAAAGATCCTTGTTCAGGTAAGTCAGTACTTGTGTGACCTACATTTAAGTTTAGTACATTTTGAACTGTCTCTATTCAACTGTCTGGAAGTTTTCTTAAATAATCTTCTGGTGTAGAATACCAACCTTCCTTCAGAACATCTTTTATTCTTTTCTTTGTCCAGATGATCTTACATAGTTTTTATAATCATAATATTTCTGAAATTTATTTCTGTTTTTATTGCTGTTTACATATTTCTTATAAATTCCAGTTGTGCGTATTGATACAAATACTGAAAATGCATATTTATGGTCATTATAACCTCACTAAAACAACAAATCTAATGGTGGCCTAAGACTTTGACTCAGTACTGTATGAAAAGCTGCAAATGAAATGTTAAAGAATTTGAAGTGTTACATGATTCAGACCAGCAGCCTCAGGTTTTTGTTGAAATTTCTTAGTTGGTGCTGTCATCAACAGCTCAGTATGGTATTGTTTGACATTATACATCTAATGGGCAAAGAACAAGCAATTTTTCACACCATATTGATGAACCAGCTCCAAATATTAAAACTAATGGATTGAAACTTGCATATATTTTCATTATCTATTCTCAATATTCTGAAACTAAAAATTTTCAATACTTTTGGATGGAAATGCACCTACTGTGTAACCTTATGTAAGGTGGAGTAAGAATGCATTCTGCTTCATAATAGCACCACACAGTCTATCACAAATATAAAAAAATCAGGCTTAGTTTTACTTTTCAGGATATTTCTGCATTCATTTTCCCTGTCCTTATTTTTCTGTGAACCTTCCTCATTGAGCTTGTACAGCATTTCGCACAACCCCTGTTGTTTTTTTTCCATCTCTTTGTGTCACGATGTATTATGCAGACAAAGTGGCCACTTTGGGGACGGTCTGTCAACCTCTAGCTGTGTTCTCACAGCAGGACCTGTCTGTGTTTCTGAAAGTGCTGTGACTGTCTGAGGGAGGTGACAGGAGCATTCATAAAACCTGCTGCTCGGATGGTTTCAGGAAGCGTTTTCTCCTTCTATGATGGCTTCCAGACCCTTCACAGAGAGGACTTTGCAGCATCTCACTTTAACCCAGTGGTTCCTGACCTTTTTTGGCTCATGACCACATTTTAACGTCACAAATTTCTGGTGACCCCAGACATTCAAATCTAAAATTAATTTGTTTTTGATCATGTAATAGTTTGCTATACTATGTTACAAATAAATGTTAATTTTAGATGACATTTAGGCTATATAATGTATATTATTATAGATAGAGGCAGAAAAGCCAGGTGTAGATTACTGCACAAAGTGAGAATTTTATTTTCCTTGGACAGGATATGTACAGTCAGTCCAGCTTGGATTTACAAGGCTGACAATTTATACTGAACAAATAATAACTCAAACTATGAATTATGAAAGAGCTGCAGCATCTGAAACTGACCACAATGAAAATTTGAAAGATAAACAGTACCACAGTGCTTCGGTTTCAGAGTTTGTCATGTCTTTTAAGTATTGTGATTGTCTCTCTCGACTCACCATATATTTTGTTTTAGTAAGTTGTTTTTTTTTTTTTGTTTTTTTTTAAAATTTATATCAGTAACATTGGCTCCTTTGTTTTCTTTAAAGTCTAGTTTTTATAATGTATTTAAATACTTGACAGATGGACCTATTATTCATGTGAGTGAGTTCTCTGAAGTGTTCTACATCACAGAAAATGTGTACATACTAAAGTTTTTTTTTTCTTTAGGTGTAAATGTTGGCACCAGCATTAAGGAATTACAGTACAGTGCAAGTACTTTTGTGCATAAGCCATTTAATAAAACACTACCAAACCGTAACAGTTGAGAAAAATGTGTGTGTCAAGGAAAGTGCAGGTGTGAAAAACAATCGTCCATTATGCTTCAGATGTCAGAGATGGGGATCCTAATGAGGGATATAGCAGAGGTGTGTTTGAAGCTCTGTGAAGGTTTTCCACCCTGGGCCCTGACGCCTCATTTTCTGTCACCGCTCGCTCTGCTGGAAGCGTCCAGGTGGACAGAGGCAGATGGGAAAGCACTAACGAGTAGAAAAATGTGAGTTCCGATCCTCATTACCAGCACTTTGCTTGGGGAAAAAAAACTAAAAACAGAAACAGCGATAGAAAACCAGTGGCACACAAGCCGACTAACTGCTTTCTCCGAACCATTTCTGACTCATTGAGTAAATCCTTAATTATTTTTGCCTCTTTGTGTTGTTATATCTGCACAATCTGTCATCTCACTCACACCAATACACACAAGCATTATTTACTTTAAACATGGTGCTTTATTATTACAAACACATAACTTTACCATATATTGCTTTATACAGTCTTGCAAATAGTGTGCTTTTGTCTGCAAACCGATTAAGAAATAAAACATGGACACTGAGCTTGTTTTACATTCTGAAGTTCTTTCCATATAAATTGTCATCGTGGTATAGTTGAATGATAACACCATCATTTTCATGCTTTCTTTAACAGCATATGTAGGGAATAGAGTCCTCTGTTGAAGTGACCGTACATATTGCTCATGCTTTGAGGACATCACTACTGTTTTTATACGCTCACCACCAGACACACAGTGAATGACAGAATGCTACAAACTACTTGTGAGACGGCAAATAAATAGAAACAACTATAACAAACATGCTAATGGTGGCAAAGAGGTCAGGAAAAGGCTTGAATCGTCATAAAAGGGGATGCGGTTACACTGAGGAGCTAGTCTAATGTCATGCACAGGTCAATACCACTGGACACCGGGCGCCTTTGGACAAGGTACAATCAACACACTGTCCATTTTCTGAAGCACTGTCACAGAAATCATCATGCATTTGTGATAAAAGAGGTGAAATATTCAGGACCACAAGTTTTGATAATGACTGTCGAGACTGTGAATGTGAAAGGGAATATGCAAATGGTGAGAAAGAAAAATAAACAGGAAACAAATCAATGCTATTGCTTGTTAGTCTTACGTTTTCTCTGATTTCTTTGTGCTTATTGCAGTGTCAGACTGAAAGGAAATTCAACCTCATCTAAGAATGATTAAAATACCATTACAATTAGTGATATCTTATGGCTGAGTACGTCAAGTGATTGTTGTTACCATCTACAACGCTGATTTCTGTCATCAAATGGAACATTAGACCAATTTAGGTAAGACAAATTAAACAGCACACATCAAATTCTAAATGCAATATATTAATATGTAGATCAATACCGTTGAGAAAAAAGCAGCTGTATGGCTCATTTACAAAAATAAGCTTTAGTCCAGTGAAACAGCAGCTGCTAATTTCATTCTTGCATATTTTATGAGTTCATTTAAGATTAATTTTATGTGCTGAATATGTTTCAGCTGAGGATTCAGGTATTATAATGTGTGTTTTGTTTTTTTTTATTATACAGTGGATTTATCAATTCATTTATGAAACTCAAACCTGTGTGATGTAGTGTCTGTTTTGACTGTAATATTCCTGGCCTTTTGAGATGAACATTTATAGACTGATATCGAGTGAACTGCAAATGAACATTTTCACACAAAACGGAACAAAAAAAAAAAAAAGTAAAAACGAACATTCACACTTCAGATTTTCTTGTTCACACAAATGCACAAAGTCAGAAGTGTGAGTGAAGCATGGGGTGAGGCTCTGAGAGCGCGAGAGAGGAGCTGGAGGAGAAAACATGTGATGACGTGTCAGATGTGGGGTTTTTTGGTGTCTTTATAGCAGCCGTGCAACATCAGCCACAGTGGGCTGATGTGTTGAGGGGGAAAGGGGTCATTCATTTTATACAAGTAGCTTGATTGTCATTTACACAAATATCTACTAAATTCAATCATAATTAAAGGAGCATTTCAACCATAGTACGTCTCATGTTTGATGTCTGATGTGGTTTGATAATTAAAATGAACAGACATTTAGTAAATTTATAATAAAGCCACATTGTTTTATAGTTCTGCAGCTGCGTCCTGCAAGACAAAATTCTGGGGGAAACACAAATAGATCAGAGGAGATCGTGGTCAGACTGTGTGGGATTATTGTACAACATCACTTCATCAGCTTTAGTCACACAAAATCTGCTTAATTTAAGTCAAAGAAAATACTGTATATTAATTAAGAGATTTTCATGTCAGTGTTTAGTTTTTTACAGTTATTGAAAATGACAGTAACTCACTTCTATAAAAAATCTACACTGTTGCAGCTTTTCCTGAAAAAGATTGTAGGGAGCATGAATTCACATTGTTATTATTATCGATGCTCTTTACTTTCACTATATGTTAAATCTTAACTGCCATTGATCATCATCATCATCCCTTTAGACTGAAATGAAGGGTTCTAATATTTCAGTTAAATATGCACACATTTCCATGAAGGAAAAACATCTTGTTGCCATAAATGTACCAAAAATATGAGTCATGATTATGGAAACATGTAGTTGTTTTATTAAAAATAGTGGACTTTTTTTTCCCCAATATCATATCTTGCAAATATTAGACTGAACTCAGTGTTTTAGCTATAAAACGTGTTAGTGACCTCTCGTTGTCATTGATGCTGTAACTATTAACACAGCTTTCCTTTATATGCTATACACCGTTATCCATAAAGTTGGAATTTTTTTTTTTTTTTACCTTTTCTCATATAATGATTGTGACAGCATGATTTATTTTTGATAGATGAAGTGTAACTGGAATGAGAAAAAAAAGGGGAAAAAAAGTGTGACTGGAACCTAGTCAAAGGTGATTACTGATGTGTATTAATACGAATTAAAACAGGAATGTGTCTGAAAACTAAATTAATCCAACTTTATGGGAAACAGTGTAATATCACAAGTTATGACAATCAGTCAGAAAGATAAAAAAAAAACCCAAAACAACGGCTACTAATTTTAGCTCACATTTGTCACTGGTCTTAAAAAACAAATTATGCCAACTTCTCTCAAATGTACATATATATATACTAAACACGTGTCATTTTCAAATGTTTGAGGGGGGGGGTGTTGATGCTCCACTAACCACTTTAGGAGCATACTGTTAATCTGTACTCACCCAGTGAACAAATGCACAGACTCTAACTGGGTTTAACTGTGTGGCAGCATTGGAAGAAACCAACAGCATAGGGTTAATAGACAATATAATGATTCTAACAAAATAAAATAATAAATAATGTCAATAAAATATCTTAAAAATCCAAAATTTAGACAGTATTTGCCCCAGTTTGACTGAGCATGACACCACTGCAGTGTTATACTTCTGACTCTAAATGCTGAAGTGCTCCTTTAAATATTTAACTTTTTATGTGACATTTAATTACATTTTGATGGCTTGGATGGGTGTATAAACTCGCTGGAGATTAAAATTAGGGATTTGGTGTCTAACAAACACTTTAGGTCTTAACCAGTTGAAACAAAACAATATAATACATTGTATGGGGGTGGACACAATAACAGGAACTCTGAATATACTGAAAATCAGTACCAGTACAACTCCACAAATAAAAATGACTTCAGAGTTTTACAGTTGAAAGATACGTTTCCACAAATGTAAAGCGTTGCAAGGGCATTCATTATTGCAGAGCTGTTGCATTGGAACAAATGTATTTTTTACAGAAATTAATAAAATTGTGTCCACCCCTTCTTACCCAGAGCCACAAGTGTTTCACACTTCCAAAATCCCCAGAATACTGCAAATATGTGCTTAAGTCCACCTGAATTCGTAAGTCGGCAGAAAGGCAGTTTTCTCAGCAACTCTGTCAGCTTTTCGACATGAGGGGAGATCAAATGCTCAAATGTTTGAAGGGATTTCAAACATTATTCATCACAGCAAATATTGATCGACTTGCATCAGACATCTGTGGCTCTGTGTCAGAATAATCCTTATTAAAACATTCGTCACTCCTAAATCCTTGGCTTTAAGTTATAACTGTGCTCAGGAGGACTGAAAGCTGGGGAATGTGAAGCCCCCCCCCCCCCCCCCCTCCCATCTCCTCACCCCCACCCACCTCATTCCTGACCTATACAGAACACCCCTGAGGCCCAGTCATGATCAGCAGGCCTATCAGCGGCAGGGTAAGAGCAGCGAGACTCGACCTTATTCTAGGAGAAGAGCTGGGGCTGCACAGGTCGAACAGACTTCCCTGGAAGCGGATCTTCCTGGAGTCCTGCCTCAGAGTCTCCCAGATGGAGCTGACTTCCTCCTGACAGTCAGACAGCGCAGTGAGGGCACATGTGTGGAACGCTTCCCAGTGGCTGTGGCAAACAAAGGATCATTAGATCAACGCATGTTTCTGCAGTTTCAGCCCAACTCCTGTGCAGCTCTGTCATGCTCACATGCACTAGTGTATCGTAGGTTCATTTCCTTGCCAACAATCTATCAGTCAGATGGAGATGGTGGCTTCAAGGAAGTCAAACTGAGCTTTAATTACCATGGCAACCGCATCTGAGAGTGAAACAATATCACAGATGATATTGGAAGCAATTTTCAGTAGAAGGCTCATGTGTAAATCTTTGTCTTCAATAAACTGTGCTGGAGTTTTAGAGTACGTGCAGTAACAATGACAAAAAAAACGTCCTGGAATTTCATTACTGCTGCAGCAAAGTCATAAATTATTTAGTACAATGGCTCAGTGTCTCAGCTCCATTCATTTCTGTATGCTCCCTCCGAGATGATGGCATCTGTTCTTTTTCTCTCCAGTATTCTGACACAAGTTTCCATACTCATACATCAATTATTGCCTATATTCCACTCAATCATTCACTGTTACACACTTAAAATTATATTACGCAGTCGTTTCAGTCTAGGTTTGTTGTCTTTTTGTTCTTTTCCTCCGCTGACAGGAAGTACACTCACCTGTCCTGTCATCAAAAACTCCATCTATACACTCTATATCATATAAACATCAGATGACAGGAACACAGGCGTTAAATGTACACAAGTGGATGTATTTATGCATACAACAGTGTCTGTCACCTGCACACTGCTGCCACTCCCCTCTCACTGGTCACATTCTCCTGATAGTTGTCCATACTTTCCCCCAGCTCCAGGACACACACAGAAAAGTCCTTGTAAACGTTCTCACACCTCACATCTGTAGGTTCTCCTGATACACAGATGGACAGGAACACTGAAAAAAAAAAAAAAAAAGACAGAATAAAAAATGAGATAGGATGACGTCTGCAGGCTGTGATGATACAGCTTTGCTATTTCACAAAAATGCACAAGTTGGAAAGATAAACCATGTGATGCATCCCATCTGAAACGCTGCTGTAATTACCTTCAAGAACATGCAACTGTTATTATGAATTCCATTTTTCATTCATTTTGTGCTTTCATATGCATGCATTTCCATGTCTTATTCTTTGGTTTTAACTTTACACTCCTATCTGATGTGATGCCTGTGGATGATGAGAACAATCCTCTTGTTTGCAGCCAATGCAATCACATAAACGCTTAAATGTTCTTAATAGTGCAACTGCAGAAGATAACTCAGATGCATCACACTGAAACAGAACACTGAAGTGCATTCGAGAAGAGGATCAGTTTCTTGGTTTCTACTTTTCAACGTTGCGTGTCGTAAAAGCTTTTGCATCCCATCTCCTAAGTATAGACACCCAGCATCCATCCATCTATCATCGGTGGGTGTTGGTACTTGGAGCTGCTGGCCATCGGTCTCATAAAACCGTGCAACACCAACAAGCATCATGCACCACTGATGGAGAGGAATAAAGAACACAATCTTTGCAGTGATCTGTGATGCAAGGAGATAAAAAAAAAAAAAATGTGAGGAATTACAGTTTTCTGCAAAGTGAGAGGAACCTCTTACCCAAGGCAAACGCAAGAACAGCTCCGATCTTCGTCGACATAAAAAATCCCATATCATCCCATTTCCAGCCGAACCGGAGGGCACTGGGAGGCACTCGTGGATGTGGAAAGGAGCGGCGCTGAGTCACACGGATCCGCTTATCTGCCCATCACTAATGTGTGTCGGTGCGTCTCAGTGATGGAGCCGGTGATAAACAGTCGGAGGGTGCGTACTGTACTGGCTTTTCCTGCTCCGGCCGACTGCTGCTGACGTTTACCTGCCCCCCGGTGCGCGCTGAGCTCATCTTCCCCCCTCAGCACCGGACAGCCCTCCATCTACACCCCCCCCCCCCCCACTCCACCCTCCTGCACCCCACGAGGAGGAGGAGGCATCGTGCAACCATCCTGCAAGCAGCAGACGGTGCATCACATACACACTTCAGTTGAATCTCTAGTGGTTTATTATGTTATATGAGCAATTAACAATTATGCACAAAAAAAAAAAAAAAAAAGAAAAAAAAAACACTCACTTTATATTAGAGCACAGGTGTCAAACATGCGGCCCGGGGGCTAAATCCGGCCCGCCAAAGGGTCCAGTCCGGCCCTCAGGATGAATTTGTGAAATGCAAAAATTACACTAAAATATTAACAATCCTTTTAGTTCAGGTTCCACATTCAATCTCAAGTGGGTCAAATCGGTAAAATACTATCATAATAACATATAAATAATGACAACTCCAAATTTTTTCTTTTAGTAAATGTATATATTTCCATGTATTTACACTAAAACAAAGTATAATTTCGCAAAAAAAAATGTGAATAACCTGAACAAATATGAACAACCTGAAACGTTTTAAGAGAAGTACACACTCAAAAATAGAGGTACAAGATCAGAACGTTTATGTACCTATAAGTACATTTTTTAAGAATGTTCTCTCAAAAGTACAATATTGGTCTTTAGGAGGCCAGAACTGCACCTTTAGACTATGAAAAAGGGTACAAAGTTATGTAAAGTACAAATCTGTACTATAACGTACCCTGCAGCATTCAAAAATGTGTGTAGACCATGAGAATAGGCTATAGGCTAGGAGAACTGAACAGTAGGCCTAATTATACAGGGTGTCCCATAAGTCTCCATACACAGGAAAAATAAATGTTTCTTGACATAAACCATTTTTATTGATATAATATGCTCTATATGACTGGCATTTTGTCGGGAACACATTTCAATGCATGTCTGCTGAAGAACTATAAAGAAGAAATATAAAGAAATACATGTTAGAACCATATATGTATGGAATGTATTATGTCTCCTATGTATGGAGACTTATGGGACACCCTGTAGTTAAAACATTAGGCTTAGCGCATTATTTATTATGTATCATACTGTAATTACTCTATATTATATTTAATAATAATTTGTGTTTTAATTTAATAGCCCAATTAGCTCAATGATAATAGCCTAATAATTTATTTATCTTATCAGAACCTCTGATTATTGCCATAATCTCTGTTTTATCAAGTTTTCATTCACACCTCCATGTCTTGATGTCATAGCTTGCCTATGCCGTTTTTGTTTTTTTTTCTCAGTTAGGCCACCAGTTCAAACTTTAAACATCATGGCATTATCAACTATATGAGAGTTTTCTTTCTATGTAAAGTACTTAAGGTACAAAAATGGACCATTCCGAAAGGGTACAGAAATGTCCCTAAAAAAAGTACACCCCCAGCGACAAGCATTTGTACCCTTTTAAGCACAAGCTAGTACCTCTATTTTTGAGAGTGTAAGTACAATTTTAACAATATTCTGCCTGATACTAAATGTTTTGTGTGTTTGTAGATCCACTGTGATCTGTAAGTTATAATGTACATGTGTAAATGATAAACTGAGGCAGAATATTGTTAAAATTATACTTATTTTTTTCAGTTTGTTCATGTTTTTCACATTGTCTGAAAGGATAGTTTGTAGATGTAAACCTTTTCATAATTTAAATTTACTTTTTTCACTCTTAAACATAGAGGAAAGTTTGGAGTTGACATTATTTATATATTATTATCAAGCCCGGATTAACCATATGGGCAACTGGGCAATTGCCCAGGGGCCCGCGACCTCTGAAGGGGCCTGGGTAGCTCGGGCATAACGAAAATATCTGGTTTCTTATTTATTTTTTGTGAAAATGGAGGACACTTCCCTCTCTTTCTAATGTAGTGGATCAATTTTAGATTATACTGATGCTAATGTGTTTTGTTTTCATATCATCATATGCAAGTGAGGGGCCTTGACAAGAGGCTATAGTGGTGCACTTGTAGTTCTACGAGCATTTACACATTTGTACATCAAAATGCATTTGATGATAGTTAGATATTGAAGTATGGGGTATATTTACATATATTCCTGGAACTTATTCTGTATTTTGCCAGATTATAGGGATCCTGGGGTTGTGATGATGGGGCCCTTGAATATTGTTGCCCAGGGTACAATGAAGTGTTAATCTGGCCCTGATTATTATGTTATTATTTTACTGGTTCGGCCCACTGCAGATCAAATTTAGCTAAATGTGGCCCCTGAACTAAAATGAGTTTGACACCCCTGTATTAGAGGAATATATAAGAATGGTATAGGTATAGTTTTTTGAGGAGAGATGGGCACAGTCATGGGCGTGGGTTTTATTTGCACACTGTGGGGATGTTTCTTCTGAGGGGTATAGAGGTTTTCCTGCAGGAGTGTCAAATATTTCCTGCATTCTCCTCTATTTCTATGCGTCACTTGTGCCAGTTCTGTATCTATTTATGGTGGTAATGTTTTTATTTGTGAAGTATGGGTCTCCAGTGTACCACAGCTTGACACCTAAAAGATAAATTCAGTCTTACTGGTACCCAAAATTTGCACAACTTCATGAACCAGTTAACTTCAACAGCTTAAGCCCTTACTGATCTAAAATGTTTAATAACCGTTGAAACACGAATCCTATCAATGCTTTTAAATAATTCAGGTAAAAATGCAGTTTCTCAGGTTTTCATAGTGATCAGATATGAGCCATTTGGACTTTCAGAGGCTCCACAGTGAAAGTGGAAACACTGTCATCTTCTACAACATTAATTCACCAGTAAAACCCATGTGTTTTGACAAATGACAGTGGTTGTAGATGCTGGATTTTAGGTTCACTTAATGATATATTTTGCTGAAAAAGTCAAATTTTTCTGTTTTTAAATATAACCTTTG
This sequence comes from Sphaeramia orbicularis, assembly GCF_902148855.1. Classification (NCBI taxonomy): domain Eukaryota; kingdom Metazoa; phylum Chordata; class Actinopteri; order Kurtiformes; family Apogonidae; genus Sphaeramia; species Sphaeramia orbicularis. The sequence continues at coordinate 27,217,348 of NC_043961.1, read as the reverse complement.
AGATTACTGAGCTTTACACCATGGTCTGTAGGGAAAATACCAAATTTTGACTGAAAAACACAAAATTCAGATGATGTTCTAATAAGTCACTTGGGAAAGGTACAATGTAGAGAAAAATTCACTTGGAAGTCATCACAGAAATACCTCTAGGTCTTTAAGTGTTAATAAACTATGTGTATTACTTATGTATTTTTTTGCAAAATAAATCACAATACTAAACACTATATTTCTTATCATCTCATCAAATTTTGCACCAAACCTTGAAGATGTTTGTGAAATTAACTTTGGATGGATTTGACTCTAGTCAAGCATAAGCAGAAAAGTATGAATATTGGGTATGATTTTAATATTTAGTCAGTCTTCTTTCATGTTGTTACTGTGGGGACAAATACATGAGGCTGATATACTGATGGGGAACCCCCCCCCCCCCCACACACACACACACACACACACACACACACACAACACCCATGTATACAATATATAGGTTCTATAAATGTTTCAAAGAATGTGTGAAAATCTAAAATAAATGGCCCCATTTGTTGAATTACCATTGTTTTATAGTTCATAGTTTTCTTTAAATTTAAAAGAGGAGCTACCAAAACACCCCCAGACCTCTCAGAATATTACTTATCATGGTGTCATTTACGCTAAATTAAAAAACGGACAAAATATTCCATGTCCACCCTTGTATTTCATCTTTATTACAAATGAAGGCATACAACCTGCTAGACTGCACCACATACACCCAGTACAGAGTCTAAAATGCTCTGATGCTTGTTACAATAGTAAGCTGAGAAAACAGGTTTTGTCAAAGCTCCAGAGAACACTGTTTTAAAGTTTGATGTCGCTGCAGCTGCCATCGCCCCACTGTAATGAAAATATACCATCAAACTGGAGCTGAAACCCAAAACTTTTTAATTGTGTCTAATTTTGTTGAAGGTTTTGCTGGGCGCTGCAAATGCATAACCCACAGTGGTGTTTACAGGAAAGACAAGGAGATTCATCTCATTCAAAAAATAAAATATGAATGTTCTGAAGTCATTAAATCTATTTTATCCTATTAATGCACATTATACAGTATATCTTCCCTTAAAGCGACACTTACTGCTAATGCGTTTATTATGACTTCACAGCACTCACATGAGCAGAGATGAGGTTACTATTGGTCCTTGGTCAACTTTCACACAAACGTACCGATTAAAAAAAAGAATCCCTTTAAAAAGTGAGCTGTAGTTCAGCTCTGTAGTGTCATGATGGTCATGTCCAGATCAGACCAGTAGAGTCCAGGATGCTCTCAAGTTGAGATCCTCACAAACATCTTAAATACTTTACTAGGGCTGGAAATTGGATTCCACAAATGCTGCTCCATTGTAAAAATGGTAATCAGCTTACAGTGGATATGAGTCGAGCTTTGAAAGCCTGACGGACTGTATGATGATGGATTGAAATGGACAGGTTTATTGATCTGTTCCAGCTGCCCTCTTGGTTCGTTTCCGGGGAGATGTTTTAGGCGATGCCTTGTCTGTAAAACAGGATGTGACAAGATGTAAACATCAGTTGTTTGTTTTGAAATATTAATAAGGATGGCAGCAGTAATACAAGCAAATGACCACATTTCAAACAACGGAAAACAAATGGATATTGAAGCAGGATGCGGGAAAAGAGTCACTTTGTTATTAGCTGTGACACATGAGGGTGAGAATGAACATACTCATGGCATTGAGAGTCTCCTGAGGGATCCAGCTGATGTCCACATCACTTATACCACCAGTGCCTTTCTCTATTTTCACAGGGAGCCTCTTTTTCTGTAAAGCATAAAAAAATACAAGTCATTTTAAATGTATTTTAATCTTAAGTAAATCAAATTTTATCTGTTGTGAATAAGGAACAAATATAAGGCATGGGTAGGTGATTTATCTTTGTAAAGTTATTGTAATTTAATAAAACTTTAAATACAATTTATCCTCCCGAGACCCAGGGAACTAAAGGTTTTGGGTTTTTGCCTTAAATAATTGCCTTGAAAGGAAATACCACAATGCAAAGTTTTTTTCAGATACATTTTAATTATTATAATTTTTTTAATGGAATGTTGTTTGCAGTGAACAACATTTTTTTTTTTTTTAAAGTAAAGCTGTGAAACTCATGTCCCCTACAAAGGACACAAATGCATTGCTGGGTCTCAGGAGGATGTATATACATTTTGCAGTGCAGTTTAAAGAAGTCTAATTCAGTCAAATGTAAAAATACGCTAAGCTTAACACAAACACATACCGTTCTGGACTCCAGGACCTGGTACACCCCGAACAGCATCAGGACCACCAGCCCAGCCAGGAACACATACATGAACATCCTGCAGATTAAAACAAAATTAATTGTTAATTCAATCAGCGAAGGGCAAAGGGTAACTTATGTTACAGATGTTTACTGTACCATACTAATTATTTATATATTTAAAACTATCAACCCTTTTTTATTGCCTGAGCAGCTGCACAGGTGGCATGAGAACATTCCTGTGACCTTCTTCATTCTGCACTGTACTTAATAAATAATGTATGCAGATTTTATTACAGCACGAACATGCCATTGTAAGTAGCACTGTTCTCCTTATGAGCAGCTGCAGGAGGAAACCTTGCACATTATCAGTGCAAATGCACCATTAACTGTGCTTCAGGTGGAAATGAACTGCAGCATTTTCAGATCTGCCTTGAGATTTTAAAGTGTAAAAAATATGATGCATAAGTAATTTGTTGGTGACATGTTGCATCAACAGCACTGTGCTGACAGTTAATGTATTTGTGCTAGTTTCACACCTCTTTTCACATGTACTGCTGTTGTTTGGGGAATCAGAGAGATGCAGCAGCCTTCAGGTGCTTGGAAAATAATTGCTACTAGGTGTATACTAAAATGTACATGTTATTTATAGCTTTAAAAATGATGCATAACTAGGATTAAGTACATTTAGTAGTTAATAGTTCTTTTTAAACGTGATTTTGACTCAGTACTTTTATTTACTTTATTTAGATTTATATAACTCATTCTGTGACTAGATGTTGCACTGTTCCTTGAACAAAACTACACTGAAATATTATATTATAATACTAGAAAAGCACTCGGAGGGCACCTCCGCCAAGGCAGATCAGCCCCCGCCGATCACCACCAAAATTTAATCATTTGTTCCTTGTGCCAGTATCAACATTTCCTGAAAATTTCATCAAAATCCATCCATAACTTTTTGAGTTATCTTGCTAACAGACAAACAAACATACAAACAGATACACAAACAGACAAACCCTGATGAAAACATAACCTCCTTGGCAGAGGTAATTATGTATTTTCAGATATTAGGACATGGATTGCATTTTGTGCAATAGAAAAGTTGCTTACGTCTCTCCATCCAGTCCCTCTTCTTTCTCAGTGATAGTGACAGTCTGGTTGTAAATGGCTGTCTGGAAGCTGTTGCCCTGATAAAAAAAAAAAAAAATCAAAAAATAACTGAATAATAAAAAATTAGAGAGCATTTACTTTTGATCAACAAGTATCTTTAACCTTCAAGGATTTTCCTAAACGTTTTAAGAACTGCTCCTTACAAATTATCACACGAAAAATAACACAGATGACAGAAAATTGTGACAGGAATTAGATTAAACTCTGTAACATTTCTAAAAAGAAGAACAAAAATTAAGCTACCTTGACAATAAAGACAAGCTGCTTTGCTGACAATAGGTTTTTCACATATAAATGCATTCATGCAGCACCGATACACATATATATGTATTCCTGATGTTGATCTCACCATTGATGTCACTACATTCACCCTCTAAATAGTCACCAGAACAGACCTACTACTTTAAAATTATTATTATTCTCACCTCAGTGTCAAGATAGTTGAGCAGAATAACCAGACCGAATGGACGTCCAGCCATGAGCTGAGCTGGGATGAAGGAGTACTCAAAGGAGGCCTGGGCCTGGGGCTGCACCACAGTGTTCAGGGGCAAAGCTGTGAACTGCAAAAACACACACTTCACTGAACAACTGTGCCTATTTTTTTAACTTATCTATAAAGAAAATTAAATTGCTTTCAGATACTGAAACATGCAACAATGTTAGATAGTGGTTGTAGAGCTGGCGCTTACATTCTGAATGTAGAACTGGAAGTCTTGGGGGTAACGGAAGGAGGCCTCCAGTGACTGAACAGTGAAATCCTGACTTCCCTTGTTAGTAAAACCCACCAGGAACCTCACGATTTCATTAGCAGGAAACTCTAAAATTATGATGAATGCAAAGGAGTATTAAATATCAATAAAACAGCTCTGGGATTTGTACCAATGATAAAATAATAAATAAAATATCCAACCTTCCCCTGTCATAAAGATGATGGTCGTGTCGGCATCGGTGTGAGATGTTAATGTTTTATCAGTAGCTTCCGAGTCATCATCTTCATCTCCCTCCTAAATATAAACACAGCATAACAGTGTGTAATATAGTTAGTATTTGGACAGTGACATAAATGTAGTAATTTGTTCTCTGTACACCACTACAGTGGACTGTAAACGAAACATTCAACATGTTACTGAAGTGTGGACTTTCAGTTTAAATTTAAGGGGTTTTACAAAAATATTGCACGAAGCATTTAAGGATTAAAACCATCTTAAAAGCAGTCCCTCAAGGAATTTATAATGCTGCCATGTGAACCCAAAAACATACCGAGGTTTGCATTTGATCTTCCTCAACGAGCACTTCTTCATCATCTTCTTCTTCATCCACTGCAACATCTGGGTCAGTGTCTTCAGCAGAGTCGGAGTCCGCAGAGACGTGGCCTGAACGAGTCAAATACACATTTAATATTAGATCAATGAAGATTCTCATTATTGTCACATGAATTAATTTGATTATTCTGATCTTGACAGCTAATTTACTCCACATATTCTCAGCCTTATGATTGATCTCAGCACTTAATATGGGTCAATTGTTGCCTTATATATTCATATTGCTTATAATTCCCTTGTTTTATACATGGATGGCCAAAATTATATATTAAAAAAAAGGCATATTTAAAGGGTTTCATTTGTTTTTTTGTAATTGGCCATCAAAATGTCCAAAAAACAAAAGAAATATCTATCAAGTCATCATTATGCTCTATAAACCATAGAATAGAGCCATCATAAGGAGATTTAGCTCCTTTTCCTTCCAAAAATAAAGCTATGCCTATTTAACAGACACAAAATCATTTCCTTCACAGAAGAAGCTATATTTCTTGTCTGATCATGGCTAAATTGATGGTGATGCAGCTGTGTGATTTTGTTGAAAGTACAAGGCCTATCCTTCTCATTACATATACATTAAAGTTAAAAGTGGATAAAAACAGTATGACTCACTTCGTCTGCTATTTCTCATGTTAAGAGCAACCATTTGCATGTTTCATGAACATTAAGAAATTAAACCATATTTTGGAGGCAAACAGGGTCAATATTTTCATATCTGTCAGGTGTTCTGATAATTTTGGCCACCATCATATCTTATGGTGCAAATATCTTCACATCCATCTCTAAAATATCATCGTCAGGAATCAAAAATATTCATTAGTATCATAGATATGATATACATTAAACATAAACACTGTATATATGTTAATTAATATCACACAGTCTGGTGAAGGCTTGGGTATCTGTACAAACTGTGAAAAAAGTCCAAAATGAATCACAACAAAAACTGGAAAATCACACATGAGCCAGCAATGAATATTTAGCAAATCAGTTCTACTGACAGCAAAAATAAAACAAGTAAAGAGCACGCTTTAATGGACTTGCATGAGTTTTTGCACAAGTTGTGAATGGTGATTGCTAACTTTCCCTTTAGTCAAATTTCCCAAATAAAATAAAAAGATTGATCATAAATGAAATTTTAAAATTTGTGTGGTCAAAATGAGTAACTATGGTCTTATTTGTAATTTCAATGATGTTGGTTAATTTGGAATAAATGTACTCTGTAAAATGGGTTCAAAAAGAAAGAGAATGAGGACAATAATTGGATAGATGAAGTGATTCTGGTTCTTAATTGCAAAATGCACATGCATTTTCAATATCTAAACATTTAAAATCATATAAGTTAGAATAATGTGAGTGAAAGCTGCAGAAAATGCGACTTTATGCACTTTTATGAAGTTACAGTCTTATCTATGGTGACGTGTCCCTGAAGCGGAGCCGTTAACTGTAGAGACCACCAAGAACTTCATGTAGTTATCAAAAAAAAAAAAAAAGTAAAAGTCATTTACTGATATTTGTCTTCGATTGGATGTATAAAACGCTTATAGGAGCTATTATTATGCTTATTTAAGACAAGCTTTCGGTCATTTCTATTCATTTTTAAAGCGGTATGCTAACATACAACTGAATTTTTAAGCTAGTTTTAGCAAAAATACTACGTAAAATGAACTTGGAGTGACTTTCTGCCTGTTTGTGTCTGTGGAACTATGCCACGTCAATGTGTTTTTAGGCTGTGATAACTTTTAACGGTTACGGTTAAGACACAGCACAAAGTTAAAGCCACGAATGAGAAACAGGTCAAAACAAACTCACCTATGGATATTAAACCGCAGGGGAAGGCCAGGAGGAAAACCAGCAGGAACTTAGAGCCCAAACTGAACATGTTTTCGGAGAAGTTAGGTGAAGTTAGTAACACATCAGCATTCAGGAGCAGAGAGGACCCGAGCCGAGGAGGAAGGGGCGGGATAAGGGGAGTTTGGAGCCGCCTGCCGGGGACGGAGGGACGGAAGGACGGGGAGGGCCCATGTGTGTGGAGCTCCAGGCGGTCACATAGTGGAGGAAGAGCAGAATACAGGCTGACACACAGCAGGCATTCAGCCGAGTTCAGCCAGTCACACTTAAGAGCTTGTTTTATAGAAGTAGATTATATGCACGAATATGTGTGAGTATCTTAGAATAACTGACATGAAAAAAAGCATACTGACCAATGTTGCTGTTAATCACTGACATACACCACCGGTCAAAAGTTTTAGAACACCCCAGTTTTTCCAGTTTTGTATTGAAATTCAAGCAGTTCAAGTCCAATGAACAGCTAGAAATGGTACAAAGGTAAGCGGTGAACTGCCAGAGGTCAAAAAAAGAAAAAAAAAAAAAAAAAGGTAAGGTTAAACAAAACTGAAAAATCATGTACATTTCAGAATTATACAAAAAGGCCTTTTTCAGCGAACATGAAATGGGTTAACAACTTAAAGCAGTTCTGCAGCAATGGAGGTTCATCAAGCCTCGAAAGTTGGTGCTACCAATTCCTACAGGTGTCCCAGCGTTTGTGAATTCCTTCCAACCCCCTGTGTCTGCATAAAAGTAGTGTTGGAACACACTTTGGTACCATACTGTTGTGAGCATTATTTGAACAGTATTGCACTGCAGAAAGTAGTGTGTTACTATAAAAAATAATGAGGAAAAGGCAATTAACGATAGAAGAGAGACAGACCATCATAACACTAAAAAATGTAGGTCTGTCCTACAGAGAAATTGCCAAGAAAGTCAAGGTGTCAGTAAGTCCAGTTTCCTTCACCATCAAAGGCACTCAGAAACTGGGGGAAATGCTGACAAGAAGAGGTCTGGCAGAGCCAAAGACACAACAGAATCAGAAGACAAGTTTCTGAGAGTCAACAGCTTGTGTGATAGGAGACTCACAGGACAACAGCTTCAAGCACAGCTCAGTAGTGGTCGTAGTAAGCAAGTCTCAGTTTAACTGTGAAGAGAAGACTTCCAGTTGCAGGTTTGATGGGTCCAGTTGCAGCTAGAAAGCCATTACTGAGACTTCAGAATAAGAAAAAGAGACTTGTCTGGGCCATGAAACACCACCAGTGGACTACTGAAGACTGGAAGAAGGTGTTATGGACTGATGAATCAAAAATTGAAATCTTCAGTTCATCCCGCAGGACTTATGTACGCCATTGAGTAGGTGAAAGGATGGTTCCTCAGTGTGTGACGTCAACTGTCAAACAAGGAGGAGGAAGTGTGATGGTCAGGGGCTGTTTTGCTGGATCCAGGGTCGGTGACTTGTACAGAGTGAAAGGCACCCTGAACAAAAACTGCTACCACAGCATTCTGCAGCGCCATGCAGTACCCTCTGGGATGCACCTAGTTGGTCAGGGGTTCATCCTACAGCAAGATAATGACCTAAAACATAAGTCCAAGCTATGCCAGAAATACGTTAAGAAAAAAGAACAAGATGGTACGCTTGAAAACATGGAATGGCCAGCACAGTCTCCAGACTTAAACCCCATGGAGCTGGTTTGGGATGAACTGGACAGAAGAGTGAAAGCAAAGCAACCTACAAGTGCTACACATTTATGGAAACTTCTGCAACAGAGTTGGGAAGAACTTTCTGAAGAATAGTTGATTTCCATTGTGGAAAGAATGCCACGAGTTTGTTCAACTGTTATATCTGCAAAAGGTGGCTACTTTGATGAGTCAAAAGTTTAGAATACATTTTGGTTTCTAAATTGATCCCATAATTTCTTTTTTAACTTCAATTGTTTATTTGTTCTATGCTTTGATTTCAGATTACACTGAGACATTAAACTGCATCATTTTCAATGAAATTCTGGGAAAATTGGGGTGTTCTAAAACTTTTGACCGGTAGTGTACATCAGGCTGCAAACAAACAAACAAACAAACAAACAAACAAACAAACAAACAAACAAACAAATAAATAAAAAAAACAACTAATCCAGTTTTCAGGTAGGACAAAATTAGTTTGACTTTATCAATAAGTTAGACATAGGAGGGCATAATTTTTTTTCCTGTAGTGAATATGATATTTACAAAAAAAGAATGACAATGTTAATAATATTCAATCAATCAATCAATCAATCAACCAATCAATCAATCAGTCAAATTTTATTTATATAGTGCCAAATCATAACAAAAGTTATCTCATGACACTATATATTGAGTCAGTCGAAACCTGACTGTAAGCCAATTTACAGAAACCCAACAGAATCCTCTGCGAGCAAACACTAATCAACCAATCAGTCAATCAATCAATCAATCAATCAATCAAATAATACCTTTTTTGTCCCCAATGGGGCAATTGTTGTGCACATCCGTCTATCAAATAACAATACGTGATAAAATAAATATACTTAATCAATAAGGGTAAAAATATACTGTAGATAAAATGTTTAGATATAAGCCACAGGATTTCAAACCAATAAAAAAAACAAAGAGAGTAAGAAACAACACTACAGGTAAACTCTATCTTTTTCTCCTGGAGTTTAGTAGGGCAGTAGCTGAAGGTACAAAGGAATGTTTGTATCTGTTAGTTTTAACAGGTGGAAGTCTGAGAAGTGAACCAGATGGAAGAAAATAAAACTGCTGATGGAGAGAATGAGAGCAATCTAACAAGATGAATTCTGCTTTGTTATACAACTGTTTGTTGTAAAGGTCCTGTCAAGTTTTTTGAGCAGTGCCAGTTATTTTAGTGCAGACATTAACCACCTATTGAATAGGTTTTTGTGCTTTAACTTAAGTGATTGGAACCAACAAATAAAGAAAAAGGTAATCACAGACTTGATAAAAGAACAATAAAACATGGTCATCAGGGTTGAGTTAACCTGGAATTTCAAGAGTTTCCTGAGACAGAAGAGCTTTTCTTATAGATCATGTCAGTATTTCTCTCAAACATCAGCTTATTGTCTAGTATAGTTCCTAAGTACTACACCCTGTCCATCAATCACTGTGCTGTCAGGAGAGAGCTGCGAGCATCTCAAATCTATACATGTCATATTTTCAAAGAGATTCAAGATTCAAAGCGTTTTATTGTCATGTGTACAGTAAAGAAACAGGTTTCCCTGTACAAAGGAAACCTTACTTTGCCGTCCACACTGAATACCAAGAGAATTTAACCCTTTCATGAATGAATTATGAGAACCTTAATCAAGATTTTTTTTCCTGAGTGTTTTATTCCTCTTTAGGCATGAAAAAAAAACACAATGTGATTGAATTTTTTTTTTTTTTAAATCAACCTGTTTTTCATGGAGTTACAAAAATGTCCACTCAGCTACACCATGAATTTTATTCTTGAAGCAAAGAAACATGTATTTAAAACCCAATATCATAAAGTGATATGAAAACAGTGAAATGAAACGATGTTTAATGCAGCTAATCTGATGTTTTCTCACATTTTAACATATTCTAATACTAGTTATTACTCACTTCATGGAGATAATATGCAAAAAATAAATATTAACAATTGATTTCCACTCAAGAACCAATCAAGAACAGCAAAGTTACAATAATGGTATGAATTGCAGTGTATGAGATGATGCATAAAGTGTCCACTGTGTTGGTTGACATGGAACTAAAACAACAAAACCCATGAATATACAAGAGTAAAGCTGTAGAGTAACTGTCCACTGTAGTGACCACTATGCATGAAAGGGTTAAGATGTGTAAAAATGTAAATTGAATAATTTAACTAGGAAATTAAAACAAACAAGACAAAGTTGTATTTAAAAACATAATAAGATAACATACAAGAAATATTAGATGAAATTGCTCCTCTATATGAAAAGTAGTAATTTTTAATTAATAAGTAAATAAGTTTAGTTAATAAAGTTAATAAGTTAGATTTTTAACACATTTATGCAGCGTTTGTAAATGTGTTCTTTGTATATTTCTATATTGCAGGCTTGTGAAGAGTGTCACTCACTGTACAGTTCATGTGTTATAAAAAATACATTTGAAAAACACATTTTGGTGATAACACTTCCACATTTAACCAACACTTTCAGTGCAGTCTGTTAGTTATTAAATGATCTCAATATTTATCCCACCAATAATAAGGCTGATGGAAAGAAATAAGACCTTGATGTCTCGGCCCAGTTTGTGAGGGAGAAGCAGAAACCCCAAAGGTAACTCACAGGAGTGAAGCAGTGGTAGTTGTGATGAGAGCAGTAGACCTCAAGATGTCAGTGTGGCTCATTTGCATTTCTAAATCTCTTACATCTTTGAAGGAAAACCTGCCCTGTCAAAAAGGTGAACCCCTGCACAGCTGGCTGAGCAGAGCAGAGCTGGACAGAGGGGTTTAAAATGAAATGAAATCTACTGGCACATTGGTTAATGAATCTGTGTGAGTTCATGTTCTTAAGACATCCATTTAAAGACAACCTTTTATTTAAGGTTCAAGTTTGGAAGATTTAGGGGGGATTTAAGGGATCTATCAGAATCAGAAAAAAACTTTATTTATCCCAGAAGGGCAATTAGGAGGGCTAAGAGTGACACATTAAACGAACAAGAGAAGAAAAGAAAATATACACAAAAGTGGGTGGGCAAAAGCAGCAGATAGTGTGCAATGGCAGACCTGCTGCCAGTAACAATATTAGGAGGTAATAAGGCAGAAATGTCCGTATAAGTGGCGAGATGTATAGTCTTATATATGATAAATAGAAAAAACATAAAATAGCAGATAGCGATAAATAATGTATAGCATAGATGAAATAAAAGCAAGCAATTTAAAAGCAAATAATTTAAAAGCAGCTATTAAAATACAGCAGGATTAGCAGCAAATCTGGACATCCTCTTCTTCTTGTCCTTTTTTTTTTTTTTTTTTTTTTTTTTTTTAACAAATATTACCCATTATTAGGGCTAGGGCAAGGAAAAGGCAAGATTATTTATGCGTATTTCATGCACAAAGGCAATTCAATGTTAAGGTTCATTACTATCTATAACCTCACCACTAGATGTCACTGAATGCCACACACTGAGCCTAAAAAAATCACAAAATTTTTACAGATTGTCTTTTTTAACATGAAAGACAATGTTATCTGTTTCCTTAAATCTTGTGCTCCTTTCCTATATTCCATTCAGAGCTGATTCCTCTTGACGTCACTCCATAGAACTTCATTTTAATGATAATGTGCTTGCCTCACCACCATTTAATACTGTTACTCCACAAACCATCCCCACTTCATACCCTCCAGATTTTCAAAACAAAAGGTTTGGTTTTATTTTCTTTTCTACTCATGTCCATAAAGACCCAAACACCCACTGTTGACCAAAAACATGTATTGATCTAAGCTGTTCATCCACTAATCCTATTAATACATGCAAATAATTGGTGTAAAATTGGTGTAAAAGTTTGTCATCTTTTCATGGTCATCAGATATGACCCATTTGGACATTCAGAGGCTCTGTAGTTACCATGGAAACACCATCATCTGCTACAACATTGATTCACCAGTAAAACCCATGGAGTTGGATCAATGACAGTGGATGGAAACACAGGGTTTATGTTCAGTTAATGATATATTTTACTGAAAAAGTTACTATTTCTTCAGTTTTTTTTTTCTGTTTTGATATAATAACCAACTGACTTTACTCTGTGCTTTTATGAACATCTATAAGACAGACAATTAAACATCAGAAAATACAAGATTTCCCCTGGGGAAAAAAGGCAAATATCAGAGGATAATCTTACAATAAATGGTGATAAATCACCTAGGAAAGGTTAAACAGAGAGAAAAATTCATTTGGTAACTGCCACAAAAGTCACACCGGGTCCTTATGGGTTAATTATATATCTCTTCATATTGACCACATGTATGTATGTCTGTAAATGTTTCTATATTTTATGTCCTCTTTGCATCACTGTGTTTGTGCTGCTCAAAAAAAAAAAAAAAAAAAAAATCTTACATTACAAAGGGCTGTGGTTACTGTTTTTTATTGCTATAAACGTCATGACTGTCCCATGGGATTTCTGTGGTTACTTACTTTACCAAACCAGCAAACCAAATGTTGGCCCAGAACATTTCCACTGTATTGTACCTAACTATACAAATTTAGTAATTATAAAACTCATCTCATTTTCTCCCCATACTGGATGTCAGCTATGGCACTCTGAAGACATCAAAACAGATTCAAAATATTTGTGTCATAAAATGCATCTTCTTGGTATCTTGCATTATATGAACTTATCACCTGGACTGAAATAACAGCTTTATAATTGGATATACAAAACCTCTGTTAAACAACAATGCACAGCTTCCTTTGAATTTTATTTAGAAACTGCTTCTGTGAATCATCATGACTGTAATTTCATGAAAAATGATGGACAGAAGCTGACATATAAAATAAACGATGGCATTACCTACAGGAAAAGACTCAGTGCTGGTATGTGGGATGTGTAAAAAACAGACTGAATACTACCGGTAGATGTGTCAGATCTAAATTCACACTTTGCAATTAACTCCCTTCCATTTCTGTTGAAGCAGTGTTGATGAGTGAAATAAAATTTATAAAACTGAAATGTTGATATTTGTTTTTATTTATCAGAATACTCCATGTTATTTGTAAAAAAAAAAAAAAAAAAAAAAAAAAGCTCCTTTAATGATGGAGAATCATACAGCTTCTTTTAAATAGCCTGGGAACAGAAATGATGGTGAAATGCAAACATAAAAATGTTGATGCTCTGCAATAAATATATGTTGTGTGGTTTGTGCGGTTATAGCTTCTGTGGTACTTTATTGCTCTCTGATGCTTTGATCTGTTGCCAGTAGCTGCTTAATATTTTTTTCTGATAAGTCATGATTTAGTTGAAAGTGTTGTTTTGTTGTTTTGATGCTTTCTTAAATAAATAAATAAATAACCTGCATCTGCATCCTTTTTATTTTCTCGTTGACAAAGATCAGCAGTATTAGTAAACACTTCAGTCATGGATTTTAGACTCATTGAATGCTTCAGCCTCAGGGAACACAACAGTTTCGGTCCTAGTTTGATCTTCCTACGTGAAAATTGCATACTAAATGAAGTACTGAATTCTGGAACATTAATTATAAGACCAGTCGACTGTATCATCAGAATTAGAACAATGTGAATATGTAAATATAAACATCCACAGCATGAACTAAAAAAAGATCACCAACATGAGCAACACCATCATTATCACATTATCGCCACTAAAGAAAGAAAAACAGTGCTGAGAAACAGTGTGATTAAAGCTAAAAATGGATATTTCACCCCAACTAAGCACATATTTGATAATATTTCACAGACTCATTTTGTGTCTCTTTGTGGTTTTTTTGCAGCAGCACACATCCTGTAACACATAACTGCCTGTTTGGTTCTGCTGTTGAATACCATCACACTGAGCATAAACAGATGCTGCTGCCGTGTTTATCACAGAAACAGTAGGAGAGACAGAGAAGGAACTCACTTTATTTGGCCATGGAAGGCTGTTGCAATAAGACACACACAGATGGTAAGTCCTAAATGAAGATATAACATTGTAATTTTAGCTGCAGAAGCGGTGTATCATCCGGTGAGGACTGATGCCAGACTTTGATGCCGTTAACAGCAATGTTTGTGGCAAAGATGCTGAATGTAACTGGTTCCATAAAATAACATCACCAGATCAATTTAGCGGCTTTAACTTTTTTTTTCATTGCAAACATCACATAAGAGCATGTAAAACAAAATGGTTAATTCGTAATCAGCTTATGGACACAGAATTCAAAGAGTAGGTTTTGTCTGTTGTTCCAGATTACATTCAAAACTCCTAATGAGAGATTTTGGGATGAAAAGTTCCTTGAGGGATCAGTAAAGACCGAACAAAAGCCAAGTTAAAGCAGAACTTTGCAACTAAGACTGTAGGATGAATGCATTAACCCATAAAGACCCAGACCTACTTTTGTGGCAGTTACCAAATGTATTTTTCTCTCTGTTTTAACCTTTCTTTAGTGATTTATCACCATTTATTCTAATATTATCCTCTGTATTTTACTTTTTTCAGTGAACATCAGGTATTTTACTGTCTTTAATTCACTGATCATGCAGATGACCATAAAAATGTAGATGTTCATAAAAGCTCAAATTAAAGTTGAGGGTTATTATAACAAAAAAAGGGAAAACTGAAGAAAAAGTAACTTTTTCAGCGGAATATATCATCAACTGAACATAAAACAAGTGTTTCCATCCACTGTCTTTGATCCAACTCTATGGGTTTTACTGGTGAATCAATGTCGTAGAAAATGATGGTGTTTCCATGTTCACTACGAAGCCTCTGAATGTCCAAATGGGTCATATCTGATGACCATGAAAAGATGACAAACTGTATTCTACACCAATTATTTACATATATTAATAGGATTAATTAATCAATAGGTATTAAACATTTTAGATCAGTAGATGGTTTTGGTTGTTGGTGGCTGTTTGGGTCCTTATGGGTTAAAAAGGGGGAAAAAAAACCCTTGTAAAATGTAAATTACCTCATGAATATTATGATAATGATCTGTACTCACTATCAGTGCTGAACCTTTGACTAATGACTAATGTAAATTCATGAATTCAGTACAGAGTTTTCAACGTGATACCGTCACATAAACAATTTAATTAATTGTAATTAATCGCATAATGAACCTGCAACTGAATACATCACTGTAATACACTAATTAACATGTTTGCTTATTACTCTTGGGGTTAATTAGTTGCTACTTTGCTCAAAGGTGACTTGCAACATTGTGCAAAAGTGTTGCACTCTATGATGAGGTAAAACCGCAGCATAAAATGAATAAAAATAGACACTGAACAGCACATCCTCAAATACCAACATGTGATAATATATAAGAGTAATACCATACCATACCATACCATACCATACCATACCATACCATACCATACCATACCATACCATACCATACCAACTTCATTTATAAAGCACTTTAAGAACTTTACACCTGACCAAAGTGCCGTAACCAAACATAAAACAAGGGATTAAATAAGTAAATAAAACTAGTGAAAACACAGGGTGTTAAGTGGGCTACGAACAACACAATACAAACATCATCAAAACAAAGACAAGTTAAAATCTGTTAAAAACAGCATAAAAAAAACACGTCACTCACTGATTAAAAGCTAATGAGAAAAAGTGCATTTTTAAATGTGATTTAAAGACAGGTAAAGACTGAGCCTGTCTAACAACTAAGGGCAACTGGTTCCACAACTTTGGGGCGACAACAGAAAAGGCACGGTCCCCACAAAGCTTCTTTTTAGTTTTTGGAACCACAAGCTGCAGCTGATCTGCTGACCTGAGAGCACGAGAGGGGGCGTAGGGGTGGACCAGGTCAGACAGGTAGGAGGGGGCAAGGCCATTCAAACATTTAAAAACAAATAAAAGAATTTTAAAATCAACTCTAAAACGCACTGGCAACCAATGGAGTGAAGCTAAAACTAATAAATTCTTAGTGTTTCATTGCATTTCTTATACCATCCGAACAACAGTTCAGATGGTATAAGATGATTATGATGATACTTGAATAATTGAAACCAGCTCTGATACAGTTCCAGAGCAGTTGCTAGAGTATGAACATGAGGCATGTTTTGCAAATGCTTTATGAAATAGGAAATGCATACAAAATGTTCTCAGGATGTATTTTGCTGCAAAAAACAGTCTGCAGCTCACACATCCCTGTTTGCAAGTGGCTCAGAAAACCACATCTCCTACTGCTCACTGCACTGCAGATCCACAAAGGAAGTGTCAGAGTAAATCATTCACTAAAGGGACTTTATAATGTGCGTTGTTGTGAAACCCCTTGAAGCAAATTTGTGCTTTGTGCTACGGGGCTATATAAATAAAAACGGACTTAACTTGGAAGAGCAGCTATCCCATGATTGATTTTACTGTCTTGTTTCATTCCAGCAGATTGAAACATTGTTAGGACTACATGGTTACAGCTTTAAATATTGGCCAGATGGATTTTAGTGCTGGATTACTTGCCGAGTGCTGACTATAAAAACTGAAAGATACTTGGCCTGTCACGTTTGATCATGTATTCTTGCCAGACTTTCAATAACAAACCAACAGGCAGCTTCAAATCCAAATTAGACTGTACAGCAGGCTGTGTTCAACAACCGCACAGATTTACAGACACAGTTTAGACCAGTTGAGCTTGACAAAACCGCTCTTTTAAAAATATTTTTCAAGCCAAAACAGAAGTTCTGTGTCTTTGACAGGTGTTCACTATGAGAGTGCACACCAGGAAAACTACTCACTGCTTCACTGACAGTTTTTGCTAATGATTCCGTCTTGTTTTGTAATATTGAACAATGTTTTATTCCTTCTGTCTTTGATATAGCGTGGCCTTACAATTTGCTAATTATGTTTTATTAAAAATACGACTAAAACCTGGACCCCTTACTTGAATTACATTGGATCAGTGAATGCACAGACCATGCAGAAAGGCCTCGATGGACTTATTTGGTCAGACACAGACAAACCTAAAGAATCACACATATAAGTTCTGTTATTAACCAAACACAACACTGTAACATCTCACGCTTCTTTACTTGTTTTTATACCCTTTAATTTTGTCAATTTGAGTTTTCAATGCTGTTTTATGTTTTTGCTTTGGTTGTTGCTTATCTCTTACTTCATTTTATCTTTTCCCTGAGTGTTTTCATTTATTTATTGTTCTTGTCACCATGTGGGAGTTTTGTTTTTTTGACAAATGGCACAATCAATTTTGATTCATGTAATGTTGTTCAAAAGTAATTTTAACCCTTCCTTTGTCTTTCAGGAGCCTGGGCCTTTTTGTGTCATTATCATTACGCAGTTTATGGAGTTCTCGTTGGGTTACTGGTCATCTCGTTAGCTTGGAATATTTTTTGCTGTGCATCAAAATGTTGCTCAGGTAATAACATTTTCAAATGTAAAAACAAAGTCACATTTGTTATCTACTGTTAAATGGGTCGTTCTGTTTACTGAAACAGGAAAGAAAACCTGTCAGCAAAGAGAAAGGTAAGAGTGTCTGATTAAAATCAAAGAAGTCTTTTCAGTTTTATTTGTGACTGTCATTAAAAACTAATTCTCTTATATCTTTATATCAAAATTCAGCCAGAGCCAAAGGACGATTAAGGAAAATCCTATTTATGGAAACATAAACTACTCACAAATAAGTAAGTACTGTATGTGTGTGGATGTCTTTGTGTGGACAAATTTGGGTATTTAACCTGTAAAGACCCAGCACTATTTTTGTGACAGTTCCCAGATGAATTTTTCTCTCTATTTAACCTTTCTCAAGTAATTTATTAACATTTATTATAATATTATTCTCTGTATTTTGCATTTTATCAGTACAAATCAGATATTTTCCTATATTTAACATACTGATCATGTAGATGTTCCTAAAAGCTCAGATTAAAGTCACTGGTTATTATATCAAAAACAGAGAAAACTAAAGAAAAAGTGACTTCAGTAAAATATGTCATTAACTGAACATAAACCCAGTGTTTCCATCCACTGTCATCGATCAAACTCCATAGGTTTTACTGGTGAATCAATGTTGTAGAGGATGACAGTGTTTCCATGTTCACTTTGTAGCCTCTGAACGTCCAAATGGGTCATATCTGATGACCATGAAAAGATGACAAACTGTATTTTACACCAATTATTTACATGTATTGATAGGATTAATGGATCAACAGGTATTAAACATGTACATCAGTTGATGGTTTTAGTCATCAGTGGATGTTTGGGCCTTTATGGGTTACATATGTTTGGGAGGACAATATTAGTATTATAGGTATCAGTATTTTAACTGGTGCTTTAATATTTATTGATGTTAAAACTCATGGCACTTGGTGGTTGTGGTCACAGAAAGGTCTGCAAATGAGTGTCCTCACAAGCACGGTGAGACACAAAAGTCTGTGTCTGTTCAATGTGTGATATTGTTGTTCACAGACGTGACTTGCACAGAAATTGATCCACCAAACTCATCTGTTAGCTCTTCATCTTTGAGGGATCAACAGAGAGTCACTACTGACTCACAGGTAAATGCTTTATTTTTGGTTTTATTCCTCCTTGAAGACCAAGATACTGCGCATAAAAAGAAATAGAAACTGCATCACAAACAAAAACACAAGTGCACAATAAAGGACTTGTACACTACCAGGATCTGTTTGTAAAAAAAAAAGAAAAAGAAAAAAAAAGAAAGAAAAGAATGAGAGATCAGCAAAATATGGCTATTGTATTCTCTGTAAATACAGTATAGGCAACATTGTATACAGTTAAATGCTGTGATATTGATTCTCTTTTCTGTACAAAATTCAGGATTGCTACGCCAACCTGACCCTGAAGGCCCCCAGGCCACAGTCTGGACGCAGTTTCTCACAGATCCAGTACTCAGAGGTGGTTCAGTTAGCGGAGCCGCTGGAGTCAGAGAAGGACGCCGATCACACAGACACCGTGTCCAACATCTCTGATCTGTACGCATCAGTGCAGACTCAGCGAACCAAAACTGTAGACACTGCAGATGGTGGGGAGGGCTACGCCAACCATATCTGAGGCAGTTACAAGCACCGATACTGAGATAAATGGTCACAGGGGGGCAGTGTTTACTACCACATTAAAATGACAGCCCTTTTGAGGACTGATTCAATCTGAGTAGCACAAGTTTTATCCAAGAGTGTTTGTTCTTTATTGAATTTCAGTTACATTTTTTTTGCCTTTGGGTTGTTTTATCTTTGTAAGGTCTGGTATTAATTATGTGATTGGCCTCTACTATAATGATGTGCACAAATTATTGAAGGTCCAATGTCTGGATTGGAAGAATTTAGGAAGTTCTAAGTGAGGAAATTGATTGTGTTCATTGGAAGTTGAACACTTTTTTTTTTTTTAACTTTACAATGAACTGTTTATATGTACAGGTGAAACGGGTCCATGTTCATGTGGTCCATAAAGTCTCTGAACAGACTTCTTCCTCTTTTTTCTGTATTATAGCAGATGGATCCACTGTTAAAATGTATTATTGTTAGTTTTGTGAGTGTAGCTGCACTCTCTTATGTCTCTGACTCATTTAGGTATGTTAATATTTTTCAAATAAAATGAAAATGTCAGTAAATAGTAAAGATTAATTTGCATAGCACTTTTCACAGGGTGTTTCACTCAGATGAAGTTTTCATGATACAGCCCGACAATAATATATGCAAAAAGCATAATACAATATAAAAATGATGAAACATAAACCAGAAATACTCCATTCTGACTAATACTTTGTCTTAATAAAAAGGTATTTAGCTGCTTTTTAAAACAGTGTAAAAACAGGGCAAATGCATTCCATGATGTGGGAGCCACTGACCCAAGGGAATAATCCCTCTGATCTAAAACGAGGGAACCTTGAGCAGTGGTTGGAATGTGTTTCTAAGAGGTCTAGAATATATTTTAGGGCTGGTTCAAGCTCAGCCTTAAAAGTCAAAACTTAACTTTTAATCTGAATTATAAAATTGACCAGTGACAGCATTTTCTACAGACTGATTATGATCAATAGATGATTTATTCAGACAAATAAATCATAGATTACAATAATCTAAATGTGAAGAAATACAAGCATGGATATTAATTTCTAATTCAGTCTTTGAGCCCCTCTTTCTTATTTAGAAATATTCCTCAAGTGAAAACGACTATCACAATACCATAGAAAAACAAATCATTTTCTGGTGAGAGAAGTTTTATTGTCAGGAGCAATAATCAGAATTTCTGTTTTGCCTGAATTCAACTGGCGGTAGTTATCAATAAATCACTTCATGATAATGGACTGGTAGTCAATTAGGATGGATCATTCATGGATTTAAGTCTTGGAATGAATATAATTGGATGTTGTCTGCATAAAAATGAGATGAAGTTGAAATTCCTAATAATCGATCCAAAAGGAGGTTAATACAACAATAACAAAAAGTGGCCTAAAACAGAACCTTGAGGAACCCCCCTTTACAAGCCTGTTACCTCCAACGTGAGGTTGTTAACAACTACATAAAAGGTAGTATTTGTTTACAATGAATAACATTTATCAAAAGAAAAAGTATAATAACATCAAAAACACAATAATTTAGTTGGACCAAACCAGCTTTAACACATTGCTTTGTTAATTCCTTAGCTAGATGTACCAAAATATGATTACAATATTTGCACAGTCAACAGACAATACCTACAAATACAGTGATTCATAAAACATGCTGGTTACACATAAAAAGACGCAATGTTAAATGAGTAATTTTCTGTTGTAATGTCTTGAAATCAATAATCTTTGAGTCCTAACTAGCACTGTGTGTCAAAATGAAAACGTATAAGTACAGAAATGTGACTGATAAAATGTACTGTAGATAAGCTTAATAAACTGCTAGAGATGTAAGTGATAAAATAGCATAATGAGGTGTTAAGCTCCATTAATGTTTAGTGACAGAAATGTTGGCCTTTTCAGTTGGGCAGTAGAGAAAACAGGCTTTTAGCTCTCAAAACCTCCTAAACAAGTGAAATTATGAGATTTCATGTCTGCCACATGCATAATCACTGCTCTAGATATTATAAATAGTCTTTTAAGCTACCAATAGATGCTTTTGAACAGTGGTTTGTTTGTTTTTTTTAGTTTCCACTTTGCTTTTACGCAAATTTCATTTAACCAGTAACCTGTGTACATACTTACAGACAATTATATAACATTTATTGAAACTTTGCTGTTAGGTTCAGGAAGGAAAATACAGGGAAATAAAAAGAATCAGTGGAAATTAACTGCCAATATAAATAATTATTCAGTGCAAAAAGGATCTTTCAGCTAATTACCCTAAATAATGTACTAAACCACTTGTCTCTCACAGTTTAACAAAGAAGTGTCTCATATCTAACTTCTTTTCTCTGAGACTCACTCATGACTTTTAACTGTAAAACAAACACACACTTTAGCTAATACATATCTGCATAAATATGTACATGAAAGCACTGATCAGTGGGTTAAGTTATCTTTGGCCTTGGCCTGTGCTTCAAGGCAGGTTAACTTCAGAGTATCATAACTCAAAACCTGTCAATAGCTTGATCACCTGCTACTCAAATAACTGATAAAGCAGTCATAATTTCTACAGGATTGTGTCAAAAAATGTGTTAACGTGTGATGAGTTATCAGGATCAATAGATAAACCTGATTTCATTGACTTTTATGTGCAGCACATACTCAAAATAGTTGGTTCCTAAAATGATGAAAAAGCAAAACGCATGCACTGTATTAAAAAGACATTGTAACCTGGACTGGATACCCACACACATTTAGATATTTTCATATTTTGAAAATATTTTGAATATATTAAAGGTGTTATGCAGAATGTCTGTTGAACTTGATAGCAAATATACTTTTTTTTTTTAATTTGGTGTAAGTCCTACATATGAGTATATTGTGGCTGATATAATAATACATGCTCCAAAGACAGTTGTAGACTCATCCATGCAGCGTATGTTGTTTACAAGTTATTTTACTGAATATCATTTTTATTGCTTTTTCCTACAGGTAGCTACTACCTCAGAACTTTTTCCATTCCATTCCTTTTTTTCCCATTATGTGGTTTGTAAAGTGATGATTGCTGACTTGTCTCTTGTCTCTCAAAGCCCATAAGGGGCAGGGTCCTGAGGATGACTTTTTTTTATATTACTGCATTAATGTAGATTTACTGTTCTCATCCGCACATCTCACCTTAGCAGTGACACAATTTTACTGCTGTAAAAGTAATGTGATGTAATTTATTTCACCAATGTTTGAATTTGAACCTCGCTGTAAAACATTTCACATAAATAAATGAAATGATATTCAAATCTCAACACAGCATATTCAGTAATGATACCATTTTAAGATATTGTATTCAGTGGCTGATAAAGACTTTAACAAATGTCCTGAGTTTATAGTAATGTGACAAGTCGTACAGACAAAGAGAGATATAGATATTCTTTACCTTTGCAGCCCATACTCGTCATGTGACACAAACTACACAATTACTCTTGCTCATATTAAAGGCATATTATACTATATACATGTCATATATATACCCTAAGTACTTACTGTTTACTAAGGCTTCTCATTATGCTCTACTTATGTGCTTAGATTTGAATACCACTGTTAATTGCTGTAATTCATTTCTAATCACCATAATTGATTTTTTCTGGTGGTACTATCACCTAACAATTTATCTCATCTCAGTGTGTCATCCATTGGCCTGATTATGTGATTTATAATGTAGCGGGGGAACAACCTGACTCCTTGATGTAAAACACAGTTTCAACAAAGGTGATAATGCAACATGTGGATCACTGATATTACTTTCAGTCATGAGGTTAGCTGCCAGCCAGCTTCGACAAACCCCACAAACTCTGAATACTGAAGTTTCAGCACAACATGTTGATAACAATTTTACAGCGACAGGGTAATTTCTGTAACACAATGCCTGATCTCAAACCTCCATTGTCATCTGTACTTCCTCAGTTGCTGTTTGTCTACGTCCCTCTACCTGACCCCCAGTGATTATGCACAAAATACAATCCCTCCAGGATTTCATGTAATTTTTTTTTTGATTGTTGCGGCCTAAAATGCCTGCTTTTGCGGCAGCTTTTCCAAAAAATTGCGGTGAAAGTTGTGATGATTTGAGGCTTCTTTTATTAAAGTCACAGGAATATGGGCATTTGCAAATTACCTAGAACAGTCTTTTTTGAGTTTTTAGCCTTAAAAAACACCAGGAAGCAATGATTTTAAACAAAACAGGCTTTTTTTCATTCATTCATTTGTTTGTTTTGAGCAGCCAGTGAGAGCGGAGTGTCAAAGAATGCCTGCCAATCAGAGCATAGCTTCACTGAACGTCAGCCAATGAGAGCACAGCGTCACAGAACACCAGCCAATGAGAGCGCAGCGTCACAGAACATCAGCCAATGAGAGTGGAGCGTCACAGAACATCCACCAATCAGAGTGCAGCGTCACAGAATGCCAGCCAATGAGAGCGCAACGTCACAGAACATCAACCAATCAGAGCGCAGCGTCACAGAGTGTCAGCCAATGAGAGCGCAGCGTCACGTAACGTCAGCAAATGAGAGCGCAGCGTCACAGAACGTCTGCCAATGAGAGTGCAGAGTCACAGAACATCAACCAATCAGAGCACAGCGTCACAGAACACCAACCAATCAAAGTGGAGCGTCACAGAACGTCAGCCAATGAGAGCGCAGTGTCACAGAACATGAGCCAATGAGAGTGGAGCGTCTTAGAACATCAGCCTAATCAGAGTGCAGCGTCACAGAACGTCAGCCAATGAGAGTGCAGCGTCACAGAATGTCAGCCAATGAGAGCGCAGCGTCACAGAACATGAGCCAATGAAGGTGGAGCATCACAGAACGTCAGCCAATGAGAGCGCAGCGTCACAGAATGTCAGCCAATGAGAGCGCAGAGTCACAGAACATCAACCAGAGCGCAGCGTCACAGAACGCCAACCAATCAGAGTGGAGCATCACAGAACATCAGCCAATGAGAGCACAGCGTCACAGAACATGAGCAAATGAGAGTGGAGTGTCACAGAACATCAGCCAATCAGAGCGCAGTGTCACAGAACATCAGCCAATGAGAGTGGAGCGTCACAGAACATCAGGCAATGAGAATGCAGCGTCACAGAACACCAGCCAATGAGAATGCAGCATCACAGAATGTCAGCCAATGAGAGCGCAGCGTCACAGAACGCCAGCAAATGAGAGTGCACCGTCACGGAAGGCCAGCCAATGAGAACGCAGCATCACAGAACGTCAGCCAATGAGAGTGCAGCATCACAGAACGCCAGCCAATGAGAGTGCAGCGTCACAGAACGTCAGCCAATGAGAACGCAGCATCACAGAACACCAGCCAATGAGAGCGCAGTGTCACAGAACACCAGCCAATGAGAACGCAGCGTCACAGAACACCAGCCAATGAGAGCATAGCGTCACAGAATGCCAGCCAATCAGAGCGTAGCGTCACAGAATGTCAGCCAATCAGAGCGCAGCGTCATAGAACGCCAGCCAATGAAAGCGCAGAATCACAGAACATCAGCTAATGCGAGCACAGCATCACAAAACACCAGCCAATCAGAGCACAGCATCACAGAACACCAGCCAATCAGAGCACAGCATCACAGAACACCATTCAGTGAGAGCATAGGGTCATGCAACCTGAGAGCGTGATCCTTAGTTTTTCTCTTTCCTGTTGTGCTGTTACACAGTTATAGTAAACATTTTTTGCAATAAATAACTTATATATGCAATGTAGAACAACATCACTTTCACCCACATACATGCAGTAGGTTTGTAAGCTGACTGAACATGTAGTTTCCCGGGCTTGTACCTGCACCCCTAATTTCAAAGGCAGCAGGTCATCACAAAATCAACCTACTTTGGATTAAAAATATTTGCATCCTTACCAGTGCTAACAGTGACCAGTGATAAAGCATTACACTGTAATCCAAAATCTCTAATGTTGGTTATATGAAAGCAGGTAAATCCAAATAGATACAAAGGGTCACATTTAGGAAGAGGAATAAGGTAGTTGGTTTACCAACTTCATCAAACTTTATTGACTTTCACTTGAAACACACTGAAATACTGAGTCCCAGTACAACATTTGGCATGATGCCAGCCTTATAGATAGAATGAGTTACGGAGTGATTCACCCTGTTCCCCCTCTGACACTGAAACCTGAATTGGCCTTTTCCATGGTAACATTTTCCTAATGGGGGAAAAATGTGGAAACACGACCTGTGACACATTAGACACAATAATGATAATCTACATTTGAGGAATGGAAGGTAGCCTATAACAAAAGTGGCCTCAGAAAATATACATGAACATATTGAGCTACTGTACATTAGTGAGTCTGTTACACAGATAGTGAAGCAATAAACAATCTGAGGAGCTCTGAGGCCTATACTGACTTAAGATGTGTGGAAAATACTATACTGATCAAACCCTTTTCTGAGTCAGGTACTGATAATCATCACTCCGCAGTCATTAAATTTGGTCTGAGTTTGAATAGAAGGCCTCTGTAGCAGAATCTGACAGGTATGTATGATAGCTTGCTCATGTGAAGCAGAGCTTCTATACTCAGTGAAATACATATTTTTCCTGATAGATGGCTCAACTGTAGTTGTGGTTAACATAGAACCCTAACAACATCATAAAATGACAATGTTACACACTGCATGATGAAGCTTACCGTTTTACTTTAGTAAACTCATGTTTAGCATTAGCTCACACTCATGATCCTGTGCAGGTGGTTCTGAGCCTCCACAGATTCACCCCTGTTGGTTCTCCCAAAATGACTAAAACATGAATTGCTGGCCTCAAAATGGGCAATATGATGTTGCCTCTGTACACAAACCACAGCATATGGTAAAGCTGTACTCTGTAAAACAGTACTGTTCATATACGTGTGTTTAGGCACAGTGTTGTCACGGTGATATTCCTGCACATTGTTTAATGTCTGTAGACCCTACATGACCAAGAAATGGACAAGCTTATTTAAAAAAACAAAAAAAAAAACAAGATCTATAATGGAGTTTGGTGTGCTTGACAAAGCAACAGAACTCTGCAATTTCCACAGTATGTTCCTGTTACAGTCTATATTTCACAGTAGAACCTTATTAGGAAGTGAGTTCTGTCCACTGAAGGGCTTGAGCACTGGGCATGAAGTGTTCCTGTGCTTACAGGAAATAAGTCAAAAATGTTCTTGAGATGGACTCTCGGACACCATTTTGTTTATAAGATGCTGGAAAAGCTAATGGGTTCCACATATTACAGAGAAAAATGGAAGGCACCCAAGAAAGTAAACCCCTGCTATGGCAGCTCAGTCCTGACATGAAACCACTAAATGTGCAACTCTTTGCACCTGAGCCTTAATACACAAATTTATGCAGATTTGATCAAAATATTAGACAGCAGTCCAAATATACATTATTGACATTAAGGGTAAAGATATTTTTGCACAAGAGGAGGAGGTATAAGAAAAAAGTTACTGTGCCACTCCAGTATGCCCAATAGTCACAGCTGTCACACGTGTAAACATCGTCTGGCTCTACCACAAGTGTTATACTCTCTTCTGTGACATTTCTTTACCTGAGACATTCATGTACTGTGTGTATGAGGTAGATGCTCTAATGTAACCAAAGTTGTGTAGAACTTGTATGTACACTTTGCACCTCACTGATTACTTCAACCCATAAATCAAACGTTTTGTACATATTTTGTAGGGTTCTCGGAAGGAACCTATGGTCATTTGCTCATATAATGCACTGTACTTTGTATTATCCATCACCTGTCATGTGATATCAGTTAAGGTGGCAATAATCTATGAGGAAGATGATAACTCTAAATAATCATTTATGGCATAAATGTAAAAT
Organism: Sphaeramia orbicularis; assembly: GCF_902148855.1. Taxonomy (NCBI): domain Eukaryota; kingdom Metazoa; phylum Chordata; class Actinopteri; order Kurtiformes; family Apogonidae; genus Sphaeramia; species Sphaeramia orbicularis. The sequence continues at coordinate 27,190,142 of NC_043961.1, read as the reverse complement.
TTTATTTTATGTCTGCCAGCAGAACAAAAGAAGACTGCGGTGACGGAGAGTTGCTGTGCCTGTTTATACAGTCTTTATTTTCAGGGTACCATAATGTTTATGGGATAGTCAAATCAACATCAAAGCTTTGGATATGTACTCTTTAATCCAATTTACACAGAACCTGGACTCATTGCTCATTGTTTAGATAAGGTGAGATGGATTATTAAATTGTTATCTATGTGACGTCTTGTGTTATCTGTTTTTCACAGCCTTCTCTTTTAAAGACTCAATAAACATTTTATTATATCATGTATTTTCTTTGAGGTGAGGTTGTGTCCTGTGAATGCAGGATGTAAACAAATGCTTTGCAAAATTTTATTTAAATCGCTAGTAACAATAACACGTGTTATTTTAGCAAGTGATGTATCTGTCTTGAGTAGAGGTTACATTGTTACTCTGTCCAGTTCCTCCGAGCAGTTGGCAGGAGTTTTATTTGACATTAAGCAGATGTTTATCAGTAAGTGGGATGTTGATACTACTGCATCAGCAGTATCAGGGTAGAAATATGTAATATAGTTGGAGATAAAGAGCAAGAGAAGCAATCCACCAACTAAAAATTTGTAAAATTACTATGGGGAATTTGATGAAAAATTTAAATTCTGTGTATATATAGATTTAACAGTAGTTTAATACAGAGATTACTTTCATTTGTTAATATTAGATAATTGTCTCGTCATCGTCTTAGATTTTATATACTACACTGAACAGATCTGCTATGTCTTAAATGCACTAAAATAATGATATATTTTATAAATCCATCCCTAAAACATCTTTATTTGGATTCATGTTCAAATCAGTTGGGGTAGAATGGACACAATTTCAGTATCAGTTCTGTAGATGCTCTTATTAACCTGAGTATGAATGGGCATCAAATAGGACTTATAACATCTATATGATGTCCAAATATGATCTTGGATCTGGATTGTCTTCTGGATCAGCAAGAAATTGCTGAGCCACACCATTAAACAGGTTCAGATGTTGCATCATAAGATATTGTTGATTATAACATTATAACAACCTGTGTCTCTCATTTCATCTAAGTGATTTCATGTGCGAAAGAACACAAGAGATGTTTCATTATAAAATGTTTATTCTAAAAAAAAAGAAAATATGCTGATTTTAGACAACGCTTGCCTGGTGTGAAACTACAAAATAGAAATAAGTAAGTCAGTGACAATATGGGCAAACAATATACACAACATATTGTAAAAATCATACATTAAATAATGTATTTTAGGCTGATGACAGAAAGATTTAGGAAAGAATGTAAGCAACTTAAACTGAAATGGAACAGGCCAATTTATATTTAATTTCTTCCAAAACAATTTCACACTGGCAACACGTAAACAGTAGAACTTATTTGACATTATCACTAACTCTCAGCTCATGGTTTTAAACAAGTATCAGCGGTGTTTCTCAGACTTTAGAGTTCATTGACATAGATTGTCCTTTGTCATCAAGGCTGCTAGGGGTCTTGAGCATTTCAACAATGTCAAAGTCAGAGGGCATGTCAAAGAAAAGCTCATCATCGAAGCAATCCTCATCAGAAGGCAATGCCATGACGGGCAGCTTCATGACCATACCCGTGAGCAGCCCACCAATAAAAGACGCAGCAATAGTGGAGAAGATGGCCGCCAGCTGGTAGAGCGCTTGTTCCTGTGCGGTGCGACCCAAACCCGGCTTCAGCCCTGGGATCAGCTGCTGCAGCTCAAGAAGTTTAGGGTCTCCTTCAGGTGGAGCACGATGGGAAAAGATCTGGTACATGCTGGGCCCATAGGTTTCCTCAGTGGCGAGCAGGATCGCACAGATTCCTGCTGTGGATGATATGAGGCCAGTGAGTCCGTGCAGATTGTGAATGCCGCACTGGTCTTGGATCCTCATGCGTCGTGCCAAAAAGGGTGTCAGGTACTTGTACCCGAGGAAACAGGCAGTACAGCCCATGATACCCAGCGCATACGCAGCTGCAGGAGAAATCATCATGTCTACCGATGCTCCAACAGTTACACCACCTGCCAGAGTCACATTCTGGATATCAGCCATGGTGAGCTTCCCTCTCTTATTGAACACTGCAGACAGGGCGAAGGCAGTAATGGTGGATGAGCTCAGACCTATAAAGGTGTGAAGTATGGCTCGGTGTTGGTCGTCACCCTTAAAGGTCAGAGCGGAGTTAAATGAAGGCCAGAACACCCACAGGAACAAGGTTCCCATCACAGACAGGATGTCAGAATGGTAACTGGTTATCTCTTTTGCATGTCCGTCATTCAGGCTCGGACGGTACAGCATGAATGTCACTCCCAGACCAAAGTAGCAGGCAAACAGATGAATAAGAATGCTTCCCCCTGCATCATTGATCCTAATGTATTTCAGTACAGCCCACTCTGTCACAGCAAAAAATGGGATTTCTAGCAAAGCCATGACCAGAAGCTGCACAGGACTGGTCTTCCCAAGCACAGCTCCGAAAGAGATGAGCACCACAGCACATGCAAACTCAGCATTTAGCAGGTTGATCACTGCAAGGTGAATTTTACCATCATGGTTAAACTGGAAGAAGCCTTGGATTAAAATTGCCCACTGGATTGCAAACGTAGCTGTCAGGAAGTTGAAGACCATCCCACTGAAGCCATAGAATCGAAAGAAGGCCAGCAGGCACCCAAAACCTATGAAAATCATCACTTGAACATCAGCAAAGTAGGGGTAGTCACGATACAGCGAGTTCTCCATCGGCTGGGTCTCATTGTTTTGCAGTTTGGCGTTGGCATTGTCATCATAAGTGACAAATGCAGCATACAGAGCTAGCATGACAACCTCCAACACCAGCACCAGCACTGGCAGGCGGACCCTCAAACTTGTTGATGCACTCATGGTAACTCCAACTCACAGCTGCCAACAGGGCATTTCTCCCCCTTTTATACCTCCACTTCGTCAGATAAGAGCAGCTAATTGCATTGGGGGAGATCAGCATGAACGGACAGTATATAGTTATTTAATGGGTCAGCACCTTGAGTAAAAACTGGACTTTAATCCTCTGATTCCTCAAAATGACCTCCTTGCATGCCTCCTGATTCCAGTTGGAAACTTAGACCATAAAATAGATTACAAGGGGATTAATAAGATAAAGAAAAGTAATAAAGATACTGTACACAGGGATACTTATTGACTTAGTTATATAATGTAACAGGCCACAACAGGACTGACAGAACCCAAACTATTAAGAGCTCATTAATAAATGCTTCATTCCATCTCTGAGCTGCCATAGAAACCCAAGCATATTCTTTGTGTTTATAATGAATTATTTTCTTGTTATTCACGCAGTGGCAGTGGCAAGGTACAAGAATCTGCTTTTACTACTAAGTTTTAATTAGCTGTGATTAGAATGAAAATGATGTGTTTAATTCACAGGCAAAGTGGAAGCTGTTTTACATTAATTTATTCCTTTTGTTCCAGACATTGTGGAGATGAACGTTGTCTGTCCACTGGTTGTTCTTTCAAGCCTCATAACAATTAAAACACAATATCTCAAGAATATTGTGATGGCACAAGGATGTCTTGGGTGAAAGGTTGAGCTGAAATAGTTTGGTGGGTAAAGGTCAAAGTTTAAGATCCAAGTGACCTTATGTCTGTCCAGTCTCAGGAATCTGACATCTCAGGAACACCTTGAGCGAATTTTTCCTACTTTGGCACAAACTTTCAGTTGGACTCAAGGATGGAATGATATGTTTTATATTCTTTTTATAGAGACTAAAGATGGAAATTTGCTTTGGCTATAATCTTGCATATTAGCAAATATTGTATATATTAATATGCAATGTCCCTTTGAAAACAAACAAACAAAAAAACCTCAAATAAATTTCAAATTTTGGTGTCGTAGGTCAAGATCTCTGTTTTCATAGAACACATTTTGGGTCATAACTGCTACTAACTGAGAAAACTACATGAATGGATTAAGACACAAGACTTTCAGTTTGACCTATTTTGGTCATGAGAGCAGCTGGTGCAGTGGGACCTCATCTGGTGAGTTGTGGTTACATTAACTGAGGTTTCCTGTGGCACTAGTCCTATTTAATTTGTTTTATGCACAATTTTATTTATTCACTGATGGTGTCTAATGTGATATGTAGACTGTCATACAGAATTGAGGTTATGGTATGACCTACAATGTCAAATGTCACAGTAAACTGCAATTAGTAGTTCATAGCACATGACTGTAGTGTGCACCATGAACATTTTTACTGTTTACTGATGAGACTGCATTAAAACCAGAAGACAGATATTTGTTGAGAGTTAATATTCAGGTTCTTTATTGTTTATAGATGATCTGATGACGGTGCATGATATTTGACTAAAAACACCTGTACAATAGTATTATCTTAGAACTCGATGACCATAGGTGTCAGAGATAAACCTCTCATTTAGGCCAGCATATTACAAACAAGTGACTAAATAACCAATCAAGTGTTTCAACAATGCCCTAACATTTTTGTTTTGACTCCCATTTTTTTTTATCCAGTCATTTCCTATACTTTATCCCACTTCATTCATTATTATAGAACAAGAGAATTCTTTTTGCAGATTTTCCTGGGATCAAGAACTATGTCTTGGCTATTGATACTGGTCTCTCTCTCTCTAAAGTTATCAAATTCTACTGATGTTAATGTCAACAATAAGATTGGCTATTGATCTAAATCTGTCCTTTTTCAAAACATTTATTACACTATACAATAAAGACAATTCATTTCTTTTACAGGAATAGAAGATTAGCTGTGAATTGTAGAGGGAATGTGAGACAACTTTTGTTTCATTCTAGGTCATTTATTAAAAGCATGCTTTAATGCTTCAGCTCTAACTGTTGGAAGCAGTTTATCACCCTTCACCGAGTGAGCGATAAATAATCTACTCATTGTGAAATATATGTAAAGGTTTAGAGATCCAGTACCTATTATTTATTTATATATATGGCTCTTACTGGTGTTTTACGACCTGATATGACTTTGTTGCCATCATTTAATGTAGAATACGCTCATGAAGGACCACAGAGACTTAGTTTCTTCCATTGTTTACCTGCAGCCTTCAACTGTATTCACAAAAATACCTTAATTCTTCTTCTTCTTTTTTTTTTTTTTTTTTACTTATACTTGATGTAGCTGACTCATGCACCTTATATTATAATTGCTCAAGGTTTTATTGTTTTGCTGAATTGCCTGTTTATTGTTTTTAATCATCATTTTTACCAATTTCAATTGCTCTTGTTTTACTGAGTAGCCTTTTTATTACTACCACCATTGTTCATTATTCAGGTTTATTGTAGTGATTCCTTGCTGTATTGTAAATGAAACATCAGAGTTCTGGTATTCTTTTATTTATATGTGTATTTTAGGTCTGCTTCAGTCTTCTAGTGGTCCACATCCATTTGAATGACTTGCATAATCCTAGTCTCTGTTCCCAGGATCTGTTAATCTTTATGTGTCAAAACAAGACAAAACTGAACTGGGAAAAAAAGCTTTTAAATTTTCTGCTCCCACATGACACAGCTAAAAATGAAAGAGCTGGTCATTTGAATTTCAAAGTCATTTAGAATCATTTTAAATGAACAGGAAAAGGACAAATCTGGATTTAGATGTTTTTCTAACAGGTTGAATTGGGTTCTGTTTTGACATGCTTTTGAGGAACATTATTGCATACTTTTTGAACCTTTTAAATTATTGGCAGTGTTTTATACATATGTTTTTAGTATGGTGTTTTACGTATGGTTTTAGGACTGACTTTTATCCTGTGTTTCATGTGTGTTTTTAGTGCAGCTGTATGGCTGAAATTTCTATTTTTTCTAACTTCTGCTGCTGCTGTCTTGGCCAGGACATTCTTGCATAAGAGATTTTTAATCACAAGTCATTTTTTCCTGGTTAAATAAAGGTTAACCAGTGGTGCCAGGCACAACAAACCCCGCTCCTTGCATGCAATGTAGTTTACTTTGGCATCGATCCAGCTGATGCCATCATGTCTATGCATGTGCTGGTGTCAGCATATCAATTGCCTCCATATACACGCGAAGTTTGAAGTAAATTGAAATAAAATTGATGTTGAAGCCCAGGCGATGGGCATGTGTACTGTGAGCTTGCAGACTCTGCGAATTTTCCGCGGACATTTGAGGTTTCATAGTCCATGCATTTATCATCCTACATTGTGTGACACCACATACATGTACGTGGAGTCACACGGTCTGAGCTTTGGGTGGAGTTGTCTGCAGAGTCAAGTACACCCAACTCCCGTACTTTATCTCCATCCTTCATTCACTGGACTCTGACCACTGCAATTCGTTTTTTCAGTTTGTTCTCCTTGGTTGTTGTTTCTGTTAATAAATCTGTTTTTTCCCTTCCACACCGTGCATTTGAGTCCTATCCATTTACATCCTAGACAGGAGACTGCAGTCAGTGACAGGAGGCACCGGTGTCGGATGCGGGACGGTGGTAATGGATGACTGACATGAGGCTCAGCCAGGCTCGGCCAATTATTTTATTTGGACTGAATAAAATGATTGGTCAGACTTTTATCAGAAATATATGAGAATTAAACATTTTTGAGTTTCAAAACCTGGTGGATTTCTTTTACATTTTAGTTTGACACACACTTATTAGGAGCAATTTAAGATTACAATAGAAAACTGTAAAAATACCACATCATATGGTATAGCTTTAATAGCGGGATCAATGACTGCTGATGATGCAACAGGTCACGAAGGGTTGTCCTATGTCATGGGGGAATGTTTCAACCCCAACCCTTGCAGCTCCGTTTGAAGGGGTAGTGCAAGTACAAGGGCCAAGGGGTAGGGGTAAGGGGGAGGGCTGAGGGGTGAATGGGCTCTATGCACAGCCCCACTACTTCCTGAACTTCAGGTGGCTCCTTTATTTCCTGTCTTTCATTATTGGATACACTGATTAATCCAGGTGTGCCTAATCAATCAGTTATCCCAACAAGTAGCAGACACACCTGGATTAATCAGTGTGTCCAATAATGAAAGACAGGAAATAAAGGAGCTACCTGAAGTTCAGGAAGTAGTGGGGTTATGCATAGAGCCCATTGGGATAGGGCCATATAACACATGCCTGTTGTTATGGCGTAAGTCAGGGGTGTCAAACTCAATTTAGTTCAGGGGCCACATTCACCCCAATATGATCTGAAGTGGGCCGGACCAGTGAATTAATAACATAATAATATACTATAAATAATGTCAACTCCAAACATTTCAATGTGTTTTAAAGTGAAAAAAGTAAAATTACATTCTGGAACTGTCCTTTTAAAAATGTGAATAACATGAACAACCATGAAAAAACTGAAATTTATTAAGAAAAATAATTTTAACAACAATTTTAACTATATTTTGCCTCTGCTTATCATTTGTAAATGTGCATTACAACTTACAGATCACAATGGATCTGCAAATTAACAAAATATTTTAGTAACTGGCAGAAAATTTGTAAAATTGCACTTACTTCTCTTAACACCTTTCTAGTTTTTCATATTTTTTGTGAAAGGCTAGTTTGTAAATTTACACATTTTCATGTAATTTCACTTTTTTTTTTTTTTTTTTTACACTAAAACAGAGGAAAAATTTGGAATTGTCCTTATTTGTAGGTTTTTATGGTAGTATTTTATTGATCTGACCCACTTGAGACTAAAATAGGGCTTTTTATGGCCCCTAAAGTGAAATGATTGGCTGTTAATATTTTGAGTGTAACTTTTGCATTTCACAAATTCATCCCCAGCCGGATCGGAGCCTTTGGTGGGCCAGATTTGGCCCCTGGGCCGCATGTTTGACACCTGTGGCGTAAGTTGCTGTTCACCCTCCAGACCAATAGGGGCAGCAGAGACAGAAACCCGGAAAAGATGAGACAGAAGTCGAGGAGGACAACCCCAGTCTCCCATGAAGCATTGCACTGCCAACGTATGCAAACAGGAACATGGCTACCGGTGTTTGACTTCAGCAGTGAATTCCTGTCATACGCTAAAATACACAGACACAGCCTGTCACGACATAACATTTGCTGTGTCTCTGAGACTGAAGAAAAGCCCCGGTAGAGTTTAACAGCGGAACCGGAGGACCGACTGACAAATTGCGCCTTCGTTGTTCACCAGTCAGTAACAGGTAACGGATGAGTTAACTAGCTCTGCGGCTAAACACTGTTAGCATAACCGTTTAGCTACATGGCAGTCCAGCTGGCGTTACGGCCAAATGCTACTGTCTATGTGGAATGCCTGATTAGAAATCTGTTCAATATTATAAACGCTTGAAATTAATAGTAAAGTCATCACGAGGTTTTCGACATTAACCGTGAAATGCACACGTTACCAAGTGTACAGCACATAGCATGTATGACGTGACGAGGCTGACACGACTGCAGGTTTCTATGGAAAAAATGACAACTATTCAGAAATTGTAGTTATTTAAGTTCTTTAAGACACTTGGGTCATTATTAATGTGCTATTATTGTTCATAATGATCTCGGCAGTGTAAAATAATTCGTATTATTAAACATTTATTTAACAGTACTAGTGTTGGTTAAAAAAAAACAGTAATGTTCAAGGATATCCGTCTGCCTCCTTTAGCAAAAATGAAACCGATTGAGGCTATTCTGTAAAGCTGAATTTCTTTTTCTTTATCTTTCTGTTTTAATACAATTGATAGCTTTGAGAAATACTTGCTTGTAAAAACTATTTCCTCTGCATTCCTTATTGCAAACAAATCTCAACCCATGAATCTCAGAACCAACAGTTGTGATTGTCCATCCTTTGTCAGTTCTCTCTTCTTTCTTGTGGCTGTGTTTAATACCAACTCCTGAGCCCACTCATTGTAACCCCAAAATAATTAAAGCAGTTAAACACTATGAGGGTCAAAACATCGTATTCGAAATCTCTCTGATGGGACATTTTAGAGACAATTTGACAGATTAATGTTGCTAAATGACCCACATTTCTACTTTTAAATTCATTTTTGCTTTACTTGGACCATAAGGGATTATCCAAAACAAGGACCTACTTTATATTGGAATAAATGTTGGAATGGCAATCAATTAAAGTTTGCTGTCTGACAGGACATTACTGTGTTTTGACCAATGACATGTGCAATATGTACAGTACAGGAGCGGCACTTTTTCTGATGGAGATAAACCGTGCAACAAATTTATAGTTTAAGTTAGCAATTAATTATGTTGCTGCAGAGAAGGCCTAACCTACATATTTTACTCACAAATGTAAGGGAACAAGCTTGTTTGGTCCAGACATCAGCTAAAGTCACATTGTCAACATCATTGTCATCGTCATTATACTTTAATTAGTGGAAAGAATGTATAAAAATCACAATTGCAACATCATTTGCAAAGGAGGATTTAGCATTTGTTGTGACCATCTTCAGATGTCATTTATTAAATATGTTTGTTAATTGTTATTTTCTTGAAGAGTTAGTCCCATTCGAATATGTAATGTGAAGTATAGCACTACTATTCTTAAGCTTTATTTTAATAGGCTGGTCTTTTAAGGTGCATCTTTGATTATATGTACTTAAGAAGTATTGTGGTCTTATCTGTTAGTTTTAGATTTATATGAAGAAGATATTTGTTTTGGTAAATGCACACGGATTTAGTTTTAATTCTTTTTCAGTGTGGTAAGACATGGCCAGTCCAAGGACTAGAAGAGTTTTGAAGGAAGTGAGAACCCAGGATGAAAATAATGTAAGGCCTCAAAGCAACTTATTGTTTTGGCTTACATAAAATTTAACTTCTTTGCAATTTTGAGCATTGTAATTTCATAATGATTTTTGGTTTTTCTCATTCAGCTTTGCTTTGAGTGTGGGGCTTTCAATCCTCAATGGGTTAGTGTGTCCTATGGGATCTGGATTTGTCTTGAGTGCTCTGGCAAACACAGGGGGCTAGGAGTACATCTCAGGTAAAATATTTATGATTGTATGATGCATTGTGCAGGATGTGAACTTAAGCTGATATAAATAAATGTGTGTAGATTTTAGAGAAATGTATGTTATGCAAGTGTATTAGTGTTTTTCTTGCATTTTCATTCACCATTATAGGTGATCAGTGTCTTAATTACCTCTTTTGCACCATCTCTAGTTTTGTACGTTCTGTCACCATGGACAAGTGGAAAGATGTTGAGCTTGAAAAGATGAAAGCAGGAGGAAATGGAAAATTTCGTCTGTTTCTTGAACTCCAGGACGATTATGATCCCAACTGGACCTTACAAGAGAAATATAACAGCAAAGCTGCTGCACTCTTCAGAGACAAGGTGTGATCTCCGATATGAACATGTTACATTTTCTTTTACAACGGGAACCACTTGTAAATCATTGCTTGCACATCAAACTGTTTTAATTACATTAGTGACTGGATTTTAAAAAAAAAAATGTAGACAGATAAATCCTCAAATTATGAATATTTCATTTTAAAGTAAACTTCTCCTGCTCATCTTATTTTATCAGTTTCTTTTGATGCCCTTTATGACAGGTTGCTACTTTAGCAGAGGGAAAGGAGTGGTCTATGGAGACATCCCCTGCTAGAAACTGGACTTCTCCACAACCTAAAACGAGCCTTTCATCCTCTCATCGGTAACAGATCACATATGTATCCATACTTAGACATTCATTGCATTCAATGCCCACTACATCAGTGATCCAGCAGTACATTCACGTACATGTTCATGTTTCTGTTTGTGTTTTTAGCCCCAGTGGACCTGGGCAGAGCTCTGCGAAATCTAGCGACAAAGCGTTTGAGGACTGGTTGAGCGATGACGTTAACTCCTATCAGAGGTTGGTTGTACACGTCTGTTACCTCCCATAATTCAGTGTTTAGTTCTTGACTTGAAGTAAACTGTTGTTAACTACGGTCTTTATGTGTCTTCAGCGGGGGTGGTTACAGTGGGAATCAAGAGAACCGATATGTGGGCTTTGGCAACACAGTGACCCCAGAAAAGAAAGAGGAAGATTTTTTGAACAATGCCATGTCTTCCATTTATTCAGTGAGTTTCAACTCATGTCAACATAGAGATGTACCTTTTTATTGTATATTTCTTGCCCTGTGATTAGTTTTGTTTATTTGTTGCAGGGTTGGAGCAGTTTTACTGTTGGAGCAAGCAAATTTGCCTCTATTGCTAAAGATAATGTAAGTTTACTTTCAGCATATGATACTGAACATAATAACATTCATACATGCAGCTTTCAATCTGTGTAATTGTTGTAGTTAATTATAATGTCTCTTATGGGCCATAAATCTTTATTTTTCTCAATACAGACAACTAAACTGGCAAACCAAGCCACTTTAAAGGTAAGAGTAATCATTACTAATTATTTGTTTTTCTTCAACCTCTAACTTGTGTTTTTAGTGTGTTTTTGGAGTGTTTTTAGAACTTAATACCATTTTGCTATATAAATCTTGTGACATAGGTGTCTATTCTAACTAAACAACTGTTGCTACTTTAATATCTTTTTGCCCTCTCTGGATGTAGTTACGGGGCTATAAAGCGCCCCCAGAACCGGTAAAGCAAATCATAGGTGCATGGCACTGTTCCACATTTTATTTATAATTTTAAACATGCATACTTTATTGTGTTTATTTTTTGTCATAGCTTGCCAGTTTTTTCACAGTATATCGAACTTTTTGCAAAATGGTGGTTGTCATCTTCATGCTTGGGCATTCTAACAGAGGCAGTATGTGTGTACTTTGAGTTTATGGATAACCTAACACTTAGAAATCTTAACTGTCTTCATGTGCATATGTGAATGCATTAAGACAGTTAAGACGATATCATGCAGTTTCCATCCCATTATATGTTCTTATGTGACTGTGATAATGTTTTATGATAATGGGACTGCCTTGAGTTCATACCCCTGAACTGTTAACTGACATCTGTAATCGGTTATCTATTTATGCATGTTACTTTTGTTTGCTAACAGAGCTCTAGGGGTGTACTGGCTGTTCATAAATCATCAAGCAACATGTCATTTGGCAGAGCTTAGATGGATAAGTAAAAAGCATATCTAGTGCCTTTTTTAGAATCAGTTAAACGAAAAACACATATCATGTTTGGTCAGATATGAGAAAAGTGTGTATGCAGTGTTACTACATTCTGCACATTTTTGCACCATTACACCCCTCTAGTGCTTGTTCAGCATTAGTGTATGGAATGAACAGTGCAACAAGCAGCTCAGTGTCTTGCACTTCTTACACTTGAATGTTAAACTTTGTTTCATTTAAGTTCATTCTTCCCTCTGACTTTCAACTAGGCCACAGAATTAGGACAGACAATAAATGAGAATGTTATCAAACCTACCCAAGAAAAGGTAACATTGATGTTTGAAGTTGTATGGTGGTGGGATGCAGCCATGTAGAAAACTAAACAGCTTCAGATGTGAATGTGCTATTTTCTTCACTGCTTGTCTTGTCTCTGCTTGTCTGTCTGCTTAATGTTGGCTTTATAGCTTCTACGGACAGTTACTAATGGATAACATTTGTATTTCTCAGTCAATGGTCCAGTTACTTATACACAGCAGTATAAAGCTGTGAAAAGTATCTAGTAGGAAAAGAGCTGGTATGAATCTGTACCAATTTGAATTTGCACTTAGGTTAACATTACATTAACAACCTGTGAGGAACCAGAAACACAAATTTGGTAGCTTTTATTCTGCTTGAAATTTAATTGTGTTGCATTATGATTTGTAGTAGAAGTATCAGTTTCCTTTAGCTCAAGTCAACTTGGTAATTTAAATCCTAAAAGATCCTAAAAATATATTCACATTTAAAATATGATTTTGACCAAATTCATTTTCGCTTTGTTTTTTTTTGCAATTGACATCAATTAGAGTACATTAGATGGCCCACAGCATCCTTCAAATATTTGACACAACACGGGGCTATTCATTTGACAGTAAGTGGTCAGTGGCTTTGTAGATTCAGTGTGTTTGAGCTCTCTCATTTAAACAAGCTTTTGTGTATAAATCAAATAATGTGTAAATCTTCCTGAAGTTACGGTGAGTGTTTTCCACATAGGCGCTTCCACATAACTGCTTTAATTTTTTCTTACTGTCAAATGAGCAGCTCCTGAATGTGATAAACAAGTCCTGGCTCTTAAATATAGATGTAAGAAAAGTGGGTGGTTTACTTTCTGTTCATTAGAAACATTCTTATCATGCTTGCACTAATTTAATTTTCAAGCTTAGATAAATACTAGTGATTGAGAAAGACTGATGTTAAAAATGTGCTTTTATTTTCCACTGTACAATTTGCATCGGTGACTAAAATTGTTCTCTTCTTGTGCTTTTATAACAAATTCATGCTCCTTGTGACAAGAATAAAATTTTGTTTGCTCACAGTTATTCTTATGTTTATGATAATTGCTTTTACCAAATAAGATAATAATAAATAAATAATCACTTTGATCATAATCAGAGAAAACCTGCTTGTTCTATTTTGTAAGATGTCACTTTGATGACGGTGTTTCTATTAGTTTTTAATAATAATTTGGCTCATCCAGGTGAAAGATGGCAAATTGCTAGATGAAATGGCAGTCAGCTTCACTGGGCTGGCAAACAAGGTAGGATGGGCAGACTTCTGCCATGTGCACAGGCGCAAAACCAGTCTCCTGAGCGAGGGAAACTTGTCCCACTAGACCAACATTTTCATTTATTTATTTATTTTTTTACATGCATCTAAAAACAGCAGAAGTAGTCTATCTCTTACTATCCCCTAAAAAGGAGACTGGTTTTGCTTTATTGTGAATGTTTTAATAATACTCATTGAATTTTATCTCCTATTCTTCTTGCTGCCATTTATTCTGGTGGTGAGTATTGTGTAGATAGGTTTATCTAATATAAGAACATTAAGTGTTATTGTTACTGCCACTTCTATTATTAAAACTGAGATAGTGGACAGAATGCTTTGTACCTTATATTTATTCTTTATGGCTTTTAAGTTACTTTTACAATAACTTTTTTTCAGATGTGGTTTTCTGATGAGTAAGGATATTATATATTGTATTAGTAGTTTGTGTTTTATAATACTGATGAGAATTTGATGCATCAAATGCAACTTAATTTGCTGCTGAACATTCTCTACTCTTTAGGTTCAGGGAGCTGGTGCCAAATTGACTAACATCTTCTCTGGAAAACCAGAAGATGGGTAATAATATCTTCATCCAGTTAAAGTTCCATGTTTGAACTGTGTACATGAGTTTATTCAAACATTATTGTTTTAACTGTTTTTAGTTCTGCTGGAGAAAGCTACCAGAACATGGATAGCACTGAGGGATATCAAGGCAGTTCTAGCCAGCCTGTTGCAAAAGACTTCTGGGAAACCTTTGGCAGCAACACCTCCTTAAAAGCCAAGAAATCTCCCAGCAGTGACAGCTGGACCATCGCAGATAATTCTGCTAAGAAGAGCTCTGACAGTTGGGACAATTGGGGCTCCGAAGCAGCATCCAACAACAAACACAGCACAGAGGAGAGCTGGGAGGCCTGGGACAACAACTGGGAGAATGCAGATGGTAAGGGGAAGAAGAGTCCCACGAAGCCTGCTGAAGAATCCTGGGACAACGCAGACTGGTAGTCACCTCGCAAATGTACAACTCCTCACCCGGTGTGGTTTATTTCTTTCTCTCTCCCTCTCTCTCATCATCTCACTGGCACTTTCAGGGAAAGAGCTGCGTCAGCTTAGATCCTGTCAACTGAAACAAATGATATTTATAGTAACGCCCCAAGAAACAATGATGGAATGAAGCCTAGGGTTAGTTAAGTATTGAATTAACCTGAAAAAGTCATGACTGCATCGAGTTGTTTTTTACTGTAAATTAACTTAATTTCAGGGAGTAAATATAAATATGTGCAGACGTGGTCAGATCTTACTGCCTGAGCCCCCTGATATATATAATGTATTGTTAATGGTGAATGAGTCCATCCTCATTCTGTATCATGGGTTTACTGATACTGGTATTCATTCTACCACATAAAAATGATGCATGGCCTCCAAAATCTGACATTGTAAATATGAATATGAGAGAATCATTGTAAATACGGTATGGATGACTAAACACTAATCACATCCTTTTTCTGTGTTCAATCAAATTGACTTGGCCTGACCCAAGACCTTTACCACATTGATCTGTTAAACTGACCTTAAAAAGCATTTGTAGCAGATTAAAGTGCAGAATTACAGTAACAGATAAGAGATTGACTATCATTACTCAAAATCTTTGCTATATTTATTTTACATGAAATAATTGGAGTAACACGTTACAATTGGTTACTTTAACATTAATTATTATTATTTTTATTAAAAATGCAAATGGTCGAAGGGTTTAAAAATCAACAGGGAAGTGCTAAACAATGTTATGTTACGAAGCTTAAACACCAATAATACTGGATGCTTAACTATAACATGCCCTAAACACAAAAATTGTTTGTATAACCCCTGTGATATGAGACCATAGGGTTAAAGCCTGAACCGCACTGGTGTCATGCACAGAAGCTGACTTTAAACTTTGTTAAAATGACTTTAATTCAGTCAGCCAACTGATAATGAATGGTACATTTACCTCCATTCTTTGGTTTCATCTTTATTCACTCATGGTAACAATAACAGCTAAAGATCAGTTTCTTACTTTTAAACATTCATCAGGTTTTTGTCAGCAACATCAAAATCATATCCAAATTTTTTATATGCAACTTCTGTAACCATATTACTTTGAGACAATATTTTGTAAGTTGTGACGTATTTTTTTTTATTTTACATGAAACTCCGAATCATTTAATTAGAATGAATGGCTCTCATTGGATTTTAATTTACTGATGGAGAGAAGGGAAATTAATTAGTATGTATTACTATTCCTTTTTTTTTTTTTAGATTTGACGCAGGGAGATGCTGTCTGACTTTACATAAAGTGCAGGCCAACTTTTAGAATGCATACTGACACTTAACTCATGTAAAATAGTGTCAGGATGAGTTTGTCTGTAAATCCAGCTGATGCCTAGAAACAGTGAGAAATGGCTCATATTATAAGATGGTGGTGTGTCAGATTTTGGTATGTCAGTGGTTTGTAAGAACTAAAGACTGGATTTTTATCAACATGGTGTTGTAAAATTTACATAATGTGTCAAACCATGTTCTTCAACTGTTTCAGTTTTCACTGCACTGTATTTAATTATCATTTAGTGGCACAGATGTCTTGGTTGAGAATGAACATCTAAACTGTGTAGTAATAATAAAGAGACTCTTAGGCTGGATGATCATTACTCTCAGATGCTGGGTTGTTCATCACAGATGCTAGTCTTTAACGGAGAACATAATGTTTAAATACATAGAAATGCAAATTTTAGCAAGTTATTCATATTTTTACAAAAGCATCAGTGCTGCATCTTTTCTTTGTGGCCTTAAATTCCCTCTGAAATCAAGTGTGGTAACTTATCCGTACTGTAAACAACTGCCAAGTTTAGTTTATTTTTATATGTAGTAATACATGAATCCTTCATTAATGATACTAACAATTTATTAAAGTAAATATATGAAGTGGCTCTAGCAGAGTCAGGGTTTGACTTTGGTAAAGTTTTACAATTCAAGCTTAAATTTAGGATTAACATCAGAAATATTACCATGCTAGGTAAACATCTAATTCCTCAATTAGATAGTGGCCAGAAGTTGGTTATCACCTGCTTTCAGAGCAGCTGCCAGTGCAATACATTTGCTGGATTGTTTGTTAAAATGTTAACATTATACTGTACCACGGTTGATGCCTCTCAAGGGGCCTTTCATTTTGTTGAAATTGTCATCACAGATTAAAAGTAGTTAAAGATATTGTTTATAGATGATCCTGGGGACTTCATTCCATTCCCATTTCCTACCTCTAAGACATGTTCAGTTTACCGTATCCTGAAGATTACCTAGTATTGAACAGTTTTGTTTAATCACTCATTGTTTTGATGTAGAAGTTGATACTGTAGGCTTGATTTTTCTGTAGCTCATTTTTCTTTAAGAGAAGGTGAAGTAAAACAACAAAAATGGATCTCCATTGTTGGTGTATTTTCAGAGACAACAGTGTTGTATAAAACGATCACTCCTGGAGCATTTGTGTGGCTGAATCACTACAGTCATGTTCATGTACAAAATATGGTCATGTGTTAAAAGCCTTAATGAGCTGTGTTTGCGTTCTGTTCATACTGATGTCAATTTGCTTGTGTGTCTCTAATGCAGTGAGGTGTACATGTCAGAAAATGATCATAATGTCAAAGACATGTTGTTACCCTAAAGCTTGTTGAAGCTTTATTGTGACGGCTGTGTTTCTCTTGTTAAATTTCTTAGTGGCATGACAGTTAAATGCCAGGAAATGACTGAGCGACTTTCTGATATCACAGTTTCAAAGGGAAATATGTGAACAGTCACTGAACACCATGGCTTTCCCATTGGTAAATGTCTGGTTGGGTTACTGGTACATTTGATTCATGGATACTTTGCAGAATGTGTTTTTAAAATGAATGCATCTAAGAGGTCTTGATAGAAGGCGATGATGTTAATTTTTCCCACATAATTGAACGTTTGAAATTGGGGTTGTCAGTGTTTGTAAAACTATAATGTCATAAATACTATTTTTGATGTCATGCATGAGATGTAATGTGGAGCTAAATACATTCAGCAGTTCTTAATTTACTGTGAATTTATGTCCAGTTGTCTGCTTGCCCCTTCAATTTTCACCAGCAGACACCCCTGAGGTGTGCCAGTGTTACATTCTCAGTTGAGGCTGTGGATATTTCTCGTGTACACATGGTTTCTGTGTAAAATAAAAATGTATTGTGTCGTGAATGTAATTTTATTGTCCCTTAAAATTGGTAAAGTGTTTGTGTGCAATCAACCATTTTGAGTACAGAATCATACACAATTTGTTTGGAAATGATTCATTTGATTTTGGAAACCAAGTTCACACCTTTCACCAGTTTTCCCCACTAGGGAGGATAAATTGAGTCAATGATTTAACTTGATGGCAAGACTGTTCGGTGTAATATTTAATGAGCTTCAGAGAAGATTCATAGAGATGCAATGTGTTGCCGTTCTTAGATGCATAAATAAGGTAAATGAAAAAAACTGCTCTTTTCCCATTGTGGACAGATGAAGTCCTACCAAACAAAATAATATTTCCCTAAATTTAGATGAGCACTGCTCCAACTCTTCACACTGACAAAGATAAATAAGGGTATTTTACGATAACCTTAGATTTATTTTCTTTTCAAAATTGTGCTGAAAAATTAGTGTATGTCTATGTGTCTCTATATCTGTCTGTCTGTGTGTGTGTCCATAACTTATACAATTTTTACATCTATACATATATATAATAGCCGATGACAATATTTCTGTTGCTCAAATTTTAAAGTTTCAGAGTATTTATTGTCAGGTGTGCAGTAAAGAAACAGGTTTCCCTGTACAATGAAAATCTTACTTTGCTGTCCACACTGAATGCCATAAGAGAAGAGCACAAAAATATAAACTACTATTACTAAGAGAAAAAATATATATTTACATTATGTGCAACATCTGGTAATTGTGCAAACTGTCAGGTAAATGGTATACAGCATGTGCAAAACTGCCTGAGATAAGTGAGATGTTATTATGCAAAACTGAGATAAACAGTATGAGCAGTCAGAGGTAGTAGTATGATATATGATAAGCAGTGTGATGTACAAGGTGCATAAAGTGTCAGAGAGAACCAGTATAGTGTAAATAAATGTATATAAGGTGCATAAACACTATAACAGTTGAAAGTGTGACCATTGTAAACAGTCAGTATGGCTATTGTAATCAAGATTAAACCAGCTGAAAAAATGGGGGTTATGTTTAATTATTCAGAACAAGACCATGGGCTTATATGGTTAACTAGTTTGTAGAGAAATACTGTATTTGATCATTTTTTGGCCCAAGTAATAGTTTCTAAGTAATAAGTACATTAACCCGTAAAGACCCAGTGTGGCTTTTGTGTCACTTCCCAAATGAATTTTTCTTTCGATTTAACCTTTCCTAAATGATTTATCACCATTTATTATACCATTATCCACTGCATTTTGAATTTTATTTCAGTGAAAAAAGAAAAAAAAATCCTATATTTAATTCACTGACCATGTAGATGTTTGTCAAAGCTCAGAGTAAATTCAAAGGTTATTATATAAAAACAGAAAAAAATGAAAATGTGACTTGTTCAGTAAAGTCTATCATTATCTGAACATAAAAAGTGTTTCCATTCACTGTCATTGATCCAATTCCATGGGTTTTACCGCTGAATCAATGTTGTAGAAGATGACAGTGTTTCCATGTTCACTCTGGAGCCTCTGAACATCCAAATGGGTCATATCTGATGACCATGAAAAGACGACAAACTGCATTTTAAATCAGTTATTTACATGTATTGATAGGATTAGTGGATGAACAGTTATTAACCCTTTAATGCATAGTGGTCACTACAGTGGACTGTTATTCTACAGCTGTTCTCTTATATATTCATGGATTTTGTTGTTTTAGTTCTGTATCAGCCAACACAGTGGACACTAATGCATCATCTCATACACTGCAATTCATACCATTATTGTAACTTTACTGTTCTCAATAAACCTGATCTAGAGTAACATGTTTAAATGTAAATCAATTGCTTTTATTGTTATTAGTCTGTAATTAATAGTTTTTTTTGAAGAAAAGTTGTTGGTTTTGTTGCATTATATCTCCATGAATTGAGTAATGACTGGTATTAGAGTGTTAAAATGTGAGAAAACATTAGATTAGCAGCATTAAAAATGTCTGGTAAAAGTTCATACTGTCTTCCACATATAATTATTGTAGGTAATTCATTTATCAGACAAATTAGTAAAGCAAGTAAAACAACAACTACCCCTGTCTGAGAAATGAATTACCTATAATAAGCATTAAAATGTTTTGATTTCATAGTTTTCACACAATATATCAGTAAATACATGTTTATTTGCTTCAAAAATTAAACGCATGGTGTCTAGCTGAGCAGACATTTTTGCGGCTCCATGAAAAATAGGTTCAGAAGAAAATTTTCTTTAGGCATGTTTTTTTCATGCCTAAAGAGGAATAAAAACACTCAGGAAAAACATCTTGATTAAGGGTCTCATAATTCATGCATTAAAGGGTTAAACAGTTTATATCACAGGGGTCAAACACAAGGCCCGGGGGCCAAATCCGGCCCGTCAAAGGGTCCAGTCTGGCCCTTAGAATGAATTTGTGAAATGCAAAAACTACACTGAAGATATTAACAATCCTTATAGTTCAGGTTCCACATTCAGACCAATTCAATCTCAACTGGGCAGGATTCAGTAAAATACTATCATAATAACATATAAATAATGACAACCCAAAATGTTTCACTGTGTAAAAGTAAATATTTTCATGTATTTACACTAAAACGAAGTATAATTTTGCAAAAAAAATGTGAACAACCTGAAATGTCTCAAGAGAAGTAAGTACAATTTTAACAGTATTCTGTCTGATACTAAATGTTTTGTGTGTTTGTAGAGCCACTGTGATCTGTATGTTGTAATGTACATGTGTAAATAATAAACTGAGGCATAATATTGTTAAAATTACACTTATTTATTCAGTTTGTTCATGTTGTTCACATCGTTTGAAAGGATAGTTTCTAGATGTAAACCTTTTCATAATGTAAATTAACTTTTTTCGCTCTTAAACATTTTGGAGTTGACATTATTTCTGTTTTATTATGTTATTATTTTACTGGTTCGGCCCACTGCAGATCAAATGTAGCTGAATGTGGCCCCTGAACTAAAATGAGTTTGACACCCCTGGTTTATATCAGTAGATGCCTCTGGTTGAGAGTGGATGTTTGGGTCTTTATGGGTTAATTAAGCACATATAGTGTAATTATAGTGTATTAAAGCCATGACACCAACAAAATCAGGGATTGTGATTCGGTAAATAAATCAGTAATAACATACATTTACAGAAGCCTTTTGAAGACCTTTTCATGAAGATGTCAGTGAGGAGCCTGAACCATTTACAGACTGTGACATTTACATTGTGTCCCGCCCACAAGGCGTGGAATAGTGTCTCCTACCAAAACTATTTCACTGGAGAGAGGAGATACTGAGAGCATCATCGATGGCCCAGCTACATGGTGAGTAACTAACATTAAACCGACATTATCAGTCCGGTGGATGTTGTTTGGATGATGAAGCCGCTCAAAGTGCAGACGGTGAGCATCATGAGGACAACACCGACACACAGGCTGCATCATGACTGCAATGGAGGAGCAGACACGGACTGACCGAATAACATTAGCCGCCTTTAGACGAATAACGCTGGTACTGACTAGAATAACGAGTGAGTTTGCCGTTAACCGGGAAACAGAGGACTGGTGGAGCTGATGTCGTCGGTGTCAGCCCCTGGTTAATAACTGTTATCGACATTATCCCGAGCTGTGATTGATATCGAACACAAGGTTGAACACAGAGCCGATGCTGCACCAATCTATGAGCCTCCTCAGCCGTATGATCGACCCCTGTTCTCAGGCCTTAAACCCTCTGTTGACTTCATTTAAGGTTAGTGTAGATAGTCTAGTTATGGTGACTGGAATATGACGGAATGCTAATGTTTGGTGATGATGATAGCTGGTTAGTCATATCACGCCAAAGATGGGAGGTGATAGCCTATTTATCACCTTCATGCTAAAAGTCCGCAGTTTTATGTACATTTATATGTTTGTTTGTTTTTTCTATGGAGTAGGTAAAGAAAATTAGTTGTTTTCTCTACCAATGCAACAGTCATCTTTTATTAAGTATCTTTCCGCCAGAGGAGGCGCCACTCCGCATATTCAACTAGCCAACTAGCGTTAGCCATCCTAAAAGTTAAGGCTTTGACAGCAGGGAGTGCATCTTTTATTTCGACCAGTATAAACAAGAGCCACAAACTATGTTGTAAAAGAGAAATAAAGCGTCTGAAACATTGGTGTAGCGGTAAAAAGTGCGTGTTAGAAAGCAGGAGTGGCTATAATAATGTGTAAAATGAAGCACACACTGTGGCGTTTCTTTGAGGCTGTAGCTCCTTAGCAGTTGTTGCTACGTTACCGCCACAGCGCGTGCAGCCAAAGACCCTCTTTAATACATGCGCACAAAGACGCCAACTGGTGTCCGCTCAAAGCTCCCAGTGCACGGACCTGCACCAGCTATGTGCAACACATGTTAGATGACCGAGACATACATCAAACAAAACAAATGCAGGCTGTCATCACATGCACTGGTCATCAGTACATGTTTATTAATTAACCTCCGCTAAGTAGAACTATGCGACAAGGCCAAAAAATGTCCCCACGATAAACATTTCCCATCTGTGGATATCAGCAGTTATCACAATACATGTCAGAACATTATTTCTTTGCAGTTTAAAGACTGATTATTTTGTCCAGAATGAAAACTGGAAAAATCAGATTTTAAATTGTTTGTAAAAGACTTAAAAAGACAGGGGAAAAATGACAAAAGAAGAACCATGATGAAAAGTCAAACCGTCTTATAATCACTTTGAGCAATTGTTCAAAAAGAAAGTCTCACTTCCCTTATTTCATCTTGTTAAATGTGCATATTTTCTCACGTCTTTCTTCCTCCATGACAGTAATCTAACTGTATTCGAGTTTGTTTACTTATGGCTTGCTGATTACACTTTTTAAATTATTGTTTTTATTGTATGTTTTTAGTATTGTGTTTTAGGCATATGGTTTTAGTACTGAGTTTTTTTTTTGTGTTTTATGGAAGTTTTTATGTGGCTGGATGGCTGTCTTGTGTAACCCTCTGGCACTGCTGTCTTGGCCAGGACACTCTTGTAAAAGAGGTTTTTAATCTCAATGAGACATTTATCCTGGTTAAATTAACAAAAATAAAACAAAAGTGATTTATTTGGTCGGGACAAATACATGGTACGCAGATAAACTGAGAACAACAATCCCATGTATCATAGTATTTGTAGTGGATGATAATTTGCAAATCTCATCCCTAGAAGGGTTTTTATAGAATCAAAAAAGTAAAATGTTAAGTATGACCTGAGGACAGCAGAATATTGTAATTTTCATTAAAACAGATTACAACAGGACACCAAGAATACACATTTAGAACACATTACATTCAAAATTAGACATGGGAACAGGGTTGTTGCTAAATAAACCCGGATTTAGTGCCTCTTGAAGGTGGTGAAGTTCGTAGCAGATTCCACATCATGAGGCAGTGAGTTCAGCTCCATTCACAGAATGATGTCTGAACAAAAGATGTTTTACAGAAAGGGATTTTTCATTTCATTTGCCACATGAAGCTGCTCTGATGGATCTACTGCCACTTTGCAGTTTATTTATGTATTGACAAAGCGGCTGTGGAACAAACAAGATATTTGGGGGCTTTGGAAAATACTTTGTAGAATCTTCATTTTTAATCAAGAAAATAATTCGACACAGTCATCCACAGTGAAAACAAATCTAACGTGGCAGCCCTAAAATCATGAAATATGCAGCAAGAGGGAAACAGTGTAAAAGGAAAGCAAAACAAAACCACATCTGTAGCCCTGGTTTTGTGATTTAATGCTTTCTTTCATAACATTAAATCAAAGTAATGAATATGTGCACACTATGGGATGTTATTCACTGAAATAAAAATGATGTAAAGGTGCTTATTTGCAGTTTAAAACTTAACCTTCAGATTCAGAACATGTCTTAAACAGCAATACATTCAAAACAATCAGTATAAAATGTTTGTTGTACATTGAAATGTGTATGAATAAAATTAAGTAAAATAACAAAAAAATGAAACACGGAAACATTTCACTTGAAAGGGTAAACAAAATAAACCCTATAGACAAGAATGTTGTTATAAACATAACTAACATTCCATAAAAATGTATCACAATAATTGTTTAATGCCCATGTTTTAAGAAAACACATTCATAGCAGACATTTTTTTACATACACAAACAAAGGTACTTGGGTTCTGTAATGAAGCAGTGCCATCATCATTTTTTCACCTATGCTTTTCTGCTGTAACAAACATTTCTAGTGTGGAAAAAAGCCAATAACTACTGTAGAACATTTACTGTATAGTCATTGGTTAATTATCAGTATTGACAAATGCAAAATAGGCTTAGGTCTCTGTGGAAATTATTCCTCCTATTTTTTTTTTTTTGTACAAGAACAAACTTTTCGACAGGGAAGGTTCTCAGATCACACTGTGCTTGGAGATATGGAGGCGGTGCAGCCTAACTATGAGATGGGAGAGATGTGGGCTGAATTCTGAATTCTATTGGCAGTTTTCACTTATCTCACTTATCATTTGCAAAATCAGGCTTGAATTTGTTGTGGTTGATGTTAATCATATGATTATTGCCCACCCCTCCACCTAAATTCCCCTTCTGTGCATCATGTGAATTTAGGGCAGTGATCCTGTGCATTAAAGATGCATTAATATGCATAAAGTGCAGCTTTCTAAAGACTCATTGTGGAGACCAAGGATTTACTCTTCATTCATTCATCTTCTGAATCCGCTTTGTCATCACTAGGGTCACAGGGGGTGCTGGAGCCTATCACAGCTACTTATGGGTGAAGGTGGGGTACATTCTGGACAATTGCCAGTTCATCAAGGATCTACTATGATGGACAAATTCTGTCATCTCAAAAAAAATAAACATAGGTTGGAGAACACCTTATTTTTAGTTTCTGACTGATCAGAGAAATTCTGTCAGATGTCAAAGCCTTTGCTGATGTAAACTAGTGGGCGACTGTATTTATAGGATTGGATAAACTCTGTTGAAAACTATACTGCTGCTCTCAATAAACAAACAATGGTAGGTTTTTTGGAATTCAAATTAAATGTTGGTGCAAAATGGTTTGCTTTCACTGATACTATTTGCTGATCATTAAGATTTGTTTTCAAATGAGCAGCTGTGAGTGTTTTGTGTCCTGAAAGCACCCTGAATGGAAACAGTCCTTTGCAGTACAGTAGTGCCTTTTTCCTTTTCACCACCTTTTTCCAAAGATCAGTGACTGTTAGACAGCTTTTTACTTTCCCTTCAAGTCAGAGCAGACACAGATCGCTCTCTGTTCCCTGCTGTATTCTTCTTGCTGTTATGTTTCAAAGCAGTTTTTGCAGATAAGTCAAAGTACAGTAGTGGAAAAAAGTTTTCAGACACCCTTAAAATTTCACACAATCTTAAATAATATCATGAAATATTTGTGGAAAAATCTTTTTGCTTTTCAAAAGGTGTGGCTGTATCAGACAGGCACAAACAAATTCAAGTGATTTTTGTTGTCTGACTAGAGACCAAACTAGTCATTGTGACATCTGTAGTGTTTCCATTAATTTCCTTATGAAACTATTTTGTTTGATAATGAATCAAAAACTTTTTTTACTCTAACATTACTCTTAAGCCTGTGATCCTCATGAGGACTAAGTGATTCAGAAAATGGATGGATGGATGGATAACTCTTAAGCATCTGTGTGAAGCAGGATCAGGGTTTGGAGCTCAGAAGTCAGACCAGCAGATTACAGACTTGTGTTAATTCTTCATGATCATTTCATTTAGAGCAGCAACAACACATTACACAAGCTCTGCAAGCTGACCTATGTTAACAGTCATTAATATAACTAACCCATTGCCTATATGCTACACTCTGTATAAAATGCTACTCTTACAGATAAACAGGCCACTTAAAATTAATTCTGACAGTGATTTTATTTGTTTGTTTTTATTTAAAGACTCAACCAGTGTGATCCCTCTGGAAAGTAGATCAGTCAAATCCAAATTAGGATCAATCACCATCTAAGATCCTGAGATCATCCAGCCTGAAGTTGATGGATTAGTCCAATGATATGATAATGTAATAAGCTAGTATTATCCACTAGTGGCAGTCATGCCGAACTATATCAGTCAAGCACCACTTGAAAAGTGACAAGTCCCAGTATAAAACTGCATGTTTTCTTTTTCCACATTTAACTCAGTCAAGGCTTACAGATAGATTATTAGGAAGGTTTTGTAGGTTTTGTGGCACAAGTGGACTATGGCGTATGTACTGGCAACAGTGTGAAAAGTTGTGAGATAACAACATACAGCAGTCAAGTCCAGTTGGCAGGAGGTGTGTGTGTGCTTGTGTGTGTGGGTGGTTTTGCCAAGTTTATTGATCAGTTCACTGACAGATTCAGTTCAGGGCAGAGAAGATGCAGGGATGCCAAGCACAGAGCTTGAATGAAAACAAAGTTTTTGACTGATGTGACCAAAGTGTGAGTTTCTGTGTTCACAGGGGAGCTGACACATTGGTTTGTACAGCAGAGCTGTGAGACTGATTGACCCCTTCAATACTTCTCCATCAGGTGATGCATGAACTGAAACGAAAATCTAAAATTAAGTCAGACACTGTAAAAGCTTTATAAAAATGTTTTCTCTGTTCAAAAGAGATGAACCCTTTTTTATTCTTCTGCAGGTGCTACAATAAGACAGCCATGCCACCTCCAGCTGACATTGTGAAGGTGGCTATTGAATGGCCTGGTGCTAACGCTCAGCTGATAGAAATGGACCAGGTCTGTTCATATGTCTCATTGAATGCATTTCTGTTTTTCCTCTAAACATTCCTCACTAGCTAGGTTGCCAAAGGACAGAATGACTCACAGTTTTAATCTGTTATGAATGTAGAAGGCATGAGGAATACATGTAAAGGTTGTATATTAGATTAAATAGAAAGTAAATGTCTGCTCTTATTCAAGTAAATGTGTTTCCATCAACCTTTTAAGAGAATTTTCAGTGTGCACATAAAAGTGGAGTGGAAACACTGACAGTTCAGAAAAGGATTCAAATATCACAAATTGGTTTTTGAGGGATTTTTTTTTTAAATTTATCTCTAAATGGGATAAAGTGCATTAGAAATAGGGACAGAACATACAAGATGTTTGGACTGATGTATCTCAGCTCTCTGTAAAAGGAAGAGACAGTAATGTAAGCTGTGCAGTCTGTCCGTTGTGCTCTGTTACCAGGTTTCCATCATGTTTGTCAGGGGTGACATGTTGAGGTGTGGGTGCTCTGGTAGCTGTGGGGTGGGAGGCTTTGGACTGAGCTGTCTAAGGCTCAGCTCTCAGACCTGATATGTGTCATTCCTCATCACTTTGTGCTCATTTTCTGTTTTATCGGTACATCAAAAAAAGGCACAAAGGCATTCTCAAAAGTTGTAATGGCGCTTGTTTATTAATGGTATCTATGTTAGTCTTGATGTTCCTTGTAGGTGTTTGTGTTGTTCACTCATTCACAGTAGATTGTAAGTTTTTGGCTGATTTTTTTTCTTTTTTTTTTACAGAAAAGACCTTTGTCCTCAATAATACGTGAAGTATGTGATGGGTAAGCATTACTCCTACATTAATGATTTTATTGATTTATTATATTTATATATACATTTGCAACTGTGATTGATTAGTTATTTTGTGTTTACTGTAAGGATAACAATGTGGTGTATCTTCCATATGAACAATGTGCTGTGTTTTTGTAACTGTAGTGTGTATGACTATATATATGGAGTGAACCTCAGGTGAAATAGCAATAGCCAGTACTTACACTGGTGTTAATGGGAATTATAGGAAAGCAAATAATGAACAGCTGAAGAATAATAATAATAATAATACAGTTGTTGCAGTGTACACTTTCTGAATGTGTGTGACAGGGTTTTTTTTTCCAGAGACACAAGTGAAAGTTTAAGTGCTTCACACTGTGGGCAGAAATCAGATGGTCGATACCTTACAAAATCATTCCTTATTTGAGTTTTTTCTTTTATTTTTGTTAAAATCATACTATTTGGGCTTCACTGTTGTCGCTATTGTCTTTTTTAAAATTGTAAATTTCACTGCACCCTTATCTCTTAGTTCTCCTGTTTCTACCCACTAGCTCCATTTTTCCATTTAAAACAGAAAATTCTTTGCACTTTACTGTTAACACCCACAGAATTCTCCTCCACAATCTCTCACTTTGCCACTCGTGTAAATACAACTGCTAGAGGGAGCAATCTGACTTTCAGCAACCTTTTGTTCATGTGTACCACAGTATTCTACATTCTACATTAAACCAATTCTCCAGATCCTGCTAAAGCACAACTTTACCTTATGTTCTGCCATGGTTGTTAACTTTTAAGAAACATAATGAGTTTTGTTTTTTCTCTGTTTCCATCCTCAGCTGGTCTTTGTCTGGCTCAGAGCAGTTTGCCTTGCGTTATGCTGATGGGCCTCAGCTTTACATCACTGAGCAGGTGAGTCTCACTGCTCCTTGGTTGTGTCTTAGTTGCGTTGTAGTGGTTCTGAACTGCCTTTCTTTGTTATGTTTTAGACACGTGGGGAAATCAAGAATGGGACTATTCTTCGTCTAGCAATTTCTCCTGTAAGTCCTATTTGTTTTGTTCTGAGATATTAAACGTATCTATAAGACATAATGAGCGTTTTGTACAATGATTCACTGATACACATGATGTATTTAGGCATTTCCCCCGTTCTAATTCTTTTGTAGTGAACCGCTTTATCACACAACCATAATATGAACAGCTTCATCTTTTTTATACCTGCATCTTAGTCCATGAATGTCACAGAAACATAAAATAAATCCACTGGCCTCGTGCTTCGACTATGATGTCACTTATATATGCACATCATTGGAGGGAGCGCTGCTTTAAAAGCTAAGAGGTGCTAATGTGATTTAGTTGATAGCAGCAGCCTCCAACTCAAGTCCCTAATAATCTATGGTAATGTATTCTTTCTAATCCCACTCTGCTTCCTCACACCACAGCACCTAAAATGCCACCCAGCTCACATGGGCGTGCTTTAAAGAGTAAAAATAATATTTACTGCAGATAGGGTATACACTGATTTGGTATCTTGTCACTGTTGATT
Source organism: Sphaeramia orbicularis (assembly GCF_902148855.1). Taxonomy (NCBI): domain Eukaryota; kingdom Metazoa; phylum Chordata; class Actinopteri; order Kurtiformes; family Apogonidae; genus Sphaeramia; species Sphaeramia orbicularis. Next base: position 27,161,161 of record NC_043961.1, on the reverse strand, counting down.
AAAGTCACATTTGCACTTAAAGACTGCTTTTTCTCAGTTTGTTTTAAGTATGTGTTATTTTGTGATAATGGATGTAAAAGTTATCGGACATAAACCTAACAATTCTCCAGTGAACATTTTAAACTGAGACACCTTTCAGTTCTGCTTGTTGGTTTGCTTTTAGGCCAGTAACAATCCTTTATGTCCAGCTTGGAGGATAAAAAAAACAACAACAACAACAACAACAACAACAACAACAGACTTTTCCTGAGTGCCATTATCTTGAGTCTTGAGTGGTTGTGAGGTGAACTGTATCTCTCTTGTCATGGCCGACAGGGTCGTGCTGCTCGTCAGCTCCTGGAGAGAATCCAGTCACATGGCATCGATGCTCGTCTGGAGGCTCTAAAAGAGCTGGCCAAGCTGTCTGCGGACCCAACCTTTGCCACAGAGTTCATCAATATGGAGGGAATTGGAACATTGGCTCGTCTTGTTGAAAGTGGCACACAGTAGGCACATTTTGGTTTTTCTGACAGATGGTTTTGAACATTGATCACAGTGTGGAATATTCTCTCTGTAGAGGCACCAACTTGTAAGCCAAGCTCTGCTTCCATTTAATGTCAGAGATGGTATTAACTATGCTTTTGCTCAGAATCTGCCTTTTAATATTTATGTTGTTATTTCTATGGACCAAATGGTCAAATTGTGTGAAAAAGGCTCTACTATATGTTCTTTGCCACGCTCAGCTTTGGAGAAATGCTGGCCTTTACTCTCACTGCCTTTCTGGAGCTGATGGATCACGGCATTGTGTCCTGGGACCTTATCTCCCTCTCCTTCATCAAACAGGTACCTCCAACACAAGAAAAACTTATTTCACTGCACCTCTCTGGAGGAAAAATCCTGATGTTTTGGACTTCAATATCAGCCTTTTCTATTTCATATACGTCTATGTAATTACTTGACCTTCCTCTCTTCCTTTCCTTCATACCGGAAATAAGTGGGTGATGTTGCCTAGCAACTCCTCTTATTATTTAGAGCTCCTTCAGTGTATATGTGACTAGTTTTCTGCTGAAAATTTTAGTTTGGCCTTGACAGTCACTCATGGGTAACTTACCGAGCTCTGTCTCTGTTGTACCTCTTCATTTATAAAGAAGAACAGTTGCTACTGAAATACTTTCAAGTGAAACTGTTGAAATGTCTGTTGATTATTGTCTTTAACTTGGAAGAATTTTGATACTAGGTTTCAATGCTTTAAAATTCAGGTAGACTGAATTGTCTCTAAGATTGTTTTCCAGACTTTGACATTGTATTTGAGGTTTCTTCATTTTTCCCCTCCTTCTCTTGTCTGCTCATGTAGATTGCGGGCTATGTGAACCAGCCCATGGTGGACGTGTCCATCCTGCAGCGCTCTCTGGCCATCCTTGAGAGCATGGTGCTCAACAGCCACAGCCTGTACCATCGAGTGGCACAGGAAATCACCGTGGGACAGCTCATCGGGCACCTGCAAGTGTGAGCACACACACACGCACAGGGGCTTTCTGCGCTCTGATATGCAGTAATATGGGGTTACTCAGGAAAGAAAATGCTGTGGAATTTATGTTTTTTATGTATGTTTGTCCTACTAAAGGGTGAGCTCAGGATGCTTTAACTAATGCCAATCAGGAGTCTTATTGCAGTGTGTTCTCATGAGTGTTAATAACTTGTTGGGTCTGCTCTCAGAAATTTCCACAAATCCCCAAAATGTAAAATTCAACCCTTTTTAAGGATTAAGCTAGTACTTTTCAAAATTTTTGGTAAAAATGTATCTACTAAATCCAGCACACTACATTTACATGCACAGTAGTTTTTTGATCTCTGATTGAAATTGAGTAAAAATAGTATGCTTTGATATTCCAAATTAAGTATGTTGCAATCATGTATTTTTGAATTAAAACATGAAATATGAAGCTGTTCTAGTTTTATGAGGATTCTCTGGACATGTATGCAGTGCATTCATTATCTGGGTCTTACTTTGGTTTTCACTACCGTTTGCCTCATGAGGCCTCTTGTTTATGGTTAGTTTATGTGTTGTACTCACAAAGATGTCCCTATGAAAAAATCATAAAAGAAAAGCAAACTAAATAGTACCATAAAAAACATTACCATTACTCAAACCAACTAGCCAGCAGCTTGTAAGGCTGGTCGAGACATGGATAACTGAAAGAAAACTACACATTGCTATCCGGAAGAAGAAGCAGTCCAACAAGTTTTCCATCAGGAAAAAAAATCTAACCAGTAAAAAGCTTAATAGGAATATTGTCATTTTTGTTAAACTATTGAGCATGTAAATGTAGTTAATGCCCTCTTTGCAGCAATTTGTTCCCACTGAAGATGCAAATCAGATCACAAAGAAGCACTGTAGTTTTCCAAATGTTACTCAAGCTTAAGGAAATAGCATTTTCAGGGAGTGCTTTCAGCAGCACTTTAACTGAATTTGTGAATTTTTAAAGCTGCAGGGTGATGTCTGCTGGGTTAACTCACAATAAACTACAGTGACTGTTCATGCCATTAAAGCTCATTGTCTCTTTGTAGGATTTGTTAACATACAAAATGAAAATAAGAGACTATGTTACTGACCAATCTGCAAAACTGATGGCATGAAAGCAAGATTTAAAAATTCCTGCAGCTGCCCATAGAAATAAGAGTGATGAGATGGGTTTGGATGAGTTTGAAGATTTGTGGAGCATGATGCTTCTAACTGGTTGTTATGTTACTTGCTGTTCCTCCAGGTCAAACCAGGAAATTCAGACCTATGCCATTGCCCTCATCAATGCGTTGTTCTTGAAGGCACCAGAGGACAGACGGCAGGTCAGTGAACAGCATTCAGCACCCTGAGCTGTATTAGTTAAGACTGAATAGGCATGATAGAATACTAATAATGTCCCATTCAGCCTAAGCAAAGTCTCCCAAACTTAGTTGACTGACATTTATTCATAATAGCTGAATGTTTGGTAAAGATTTTGTGTCTCTGTTGCTGCGAATGAAGCAGCAGTAGGATAGTTACTAGAGCTAATCTCATGAATAGATGTCTGTCTGCCAGCTGTCATGCTGTGGTTTGTGTGTGACATTTGTTACTGTAATGACACACGCACTCAAAATAGTACCTGGTTTCCTTTGAAGTTTTACACATTTGTTATGCGGATTTCAGAAGAGCATAGTGATCCAGGCGAAACTGAAGGATGACTGTGTTAAAAAAATACAGGACACAAATAAGACCTGACATGTATCAGATTTATTTTTATCCAAATGTCAACAAAAAGAGCTCTCTCTTGTGAAAGTCAAATTGGACTCAGTTCCAGTCAACTGTATATCACAGACTTTACAGTGTGAGAGAGAGTGGAAGACAGTGTGATAAAAATAGTCTAAAATGAGGGTTGTGTGGAGAACTGAACAAATGTGATAAATCTAAATATTTGTTTTGCAAAATGTGGCAATGAAGGCTGACAGAAACAAGCTCTTCATTTAGTGTCATGAAATGTCTCCTGTTTTCTTTCAGTTTAATTGAACAGATGTAGAAACATTTACTTTAATTCTGAGTTATCTTTTTAGCACAAATGTGAAAAACACCTTTTTGGTTGTCTAGTCTGGTACATTACCGATTGCTGTCTTAGAGTCTCATTTATCTGCCCGGTGTTCGCTCTGCAGTGACAACTTCTCTCCCTGCTCACACAGTGAACTAACACACTGCAGAGTTTTGTCATTTTTATCCACGCACTGTCTCGTCTGTGTGTGTAGGGTATGTTGTTCCATGTTGCACTTCCCTAAATTGGATTTGTGGCTTATGTGAAATGTGATTTTATTTTTAATTTTTTTTTTTTTTTTTTCAGATTTTCTCCGTAGAAAAATGTTAAATGTATTCTGCAACTCTATACCAGAACTGAAAAGTGATATTTTAAGAACTGAACTGGTAGAATATGAACAGTTGAAACTCAGTAATTGTTTTACGTGTTATTTAGAAAGAAAAAGATGAATATGAGTATGAATAATATACTGTATTATTAAGTATAATCTAACAAAAAGGCCAGTAAATAGCAAACTCATGCTCTTTTCAGCTCCTTCAATTTCTTTATATGTTAATAAAATGAGTGAATTGAGTGAGGTCTCTATAGGTCTGTCAGGTCAGTATTCATTGTATTCAAGCTTTGTCTGACTGTGACTCATTCACACTGTAGAGGGCCATTTATCAGTGAATTTAAGCACAAGTCTAAATGTCATATCTTACTTTAATTCCACTTTTGACTTTAAATTAATCTTCATTATGGAAAGTACTAATGGAAAATGTGTGCAGTCACCGCCAGCTGCTGTTGTTGACCACTGGAGGGCGAGCTGAGTCACTTTTACTGAGATGAATACTCCAGAGACATACGGTACATAGGGAGTGCGACCGGCTCCGTTGACTAATTAGCAGCTCTAGTAAATGCCAGTTTAAAGCTCATTAAAAAATCATGTGTAGTTACTCTTTGAAGTTGTTTTTCTCACCCTTACGTAGTTTTCATTGTTAAAAGAAATGTCTTACAAACACTTAAAATCAGGCAGCACTTCTGGCTCATACACTACCTAAATCCTGCTTGATTAAGATTTTTTCACACTCAATTTTTTCTCCTTTTTTTATACTGTTGGACATATTAAGAGAACAAAGATGACAGAGACTGCCACATTCTCACCATGAGTTTTACAGTAATAAACAATGACAGTGATGTGCAGTGATGACCTCTAAGCCTCAGTTATAATATCACACTTTCCTAAAAATGACAAGGTGTGTTGCTGCATGTTGGTTTCAAAGACAACGACTACTCTGTTCTATTATCTGACATTATGGTTGTTTCATGTTGTTTTTCACTGCATGCTGTGTCAGTGATGTATCTCTATATCCATGTGTGTATACTCTTTGTTTCCATTACCGTTACACCCACGTCCCTCCTCCCTCCCTACAACCCTTAGGAGGAGTATACTAACCCACTGGAGCAGCACCTCACTGTGAGTATGCCTCCCTGAGCATCTCATTCCATCCTCTCCACCCTACAGCCCTTCTCCTCTTCTCTTCAGTTATTTCTGTGTCATTGAAATCCACTGTGTTATTCCTGTGAATTAAGATAGAACCTTAGCATGTTGCAGCAGCAGACAGACTGCTTGGTAGTAGGTGTGAAGACCATAAAGTTGGAAATCAAGACTACTGTTAGAAATGTACCCTTAGAGTCATTTAATCGTCTCTATGTACTGCTTTGCTGTGTAGTAAAACATGATGGACTGTTGTTTCTTTGTCCTTACCCTCAGGAAATGGCGAGCACTCTGGCCCAGAAACACCTGCGATCCATCATCCTTAACGTGAGTCTGAAACACTATCAGATACTCTACTCTAACTGGCTTTCATGTGAGTGTTACAGGAAATATCTAAGTGCAAACACAACATTTGGGCAGTTACTCCCATTTTCTCCAAACTGGATTAGACCCTAGAATTTGTGTTGAAATTAAAAGTAGTGGTGTTTGACACAGGTTAGTATAAAAATATTGGCAAAATACTTCAGGCCAGTTTTCTGAGAGACTGTCCAGCTTTGGGTTTAGTGGTTGTTGGTGGTTAAACTTTCATCCCAGGGACCAGCAGTTGAGGAAGTGGAAAGATTTACTCACTAGAAGCGTTTTGACACAGAACCAGCAAATACGTGATGGCGTGAAGTCCATGAAGTGGAACAAAATGTGCTCTGAAAATGATTCCTTTTGGCATCAGCTTGTCGAGAAGTGTCTGACTGAACTGGCTGCAAATGTCAGAGAGACAGACTTTAGAGTCCTGCTTCAGGGAGAAAGAATTAATGAATGCTGTTTATCTGCTATTTAGTGATGGTTTTCATTTATTGTCTTTGTTGCACTGAATCTTTGATTCGTTGGGGATTAATTTTATGTTGTGTAATTTGATGTTGTATTTAAACACAAACGATAACTTGCTTTGAAGTGCTGCAGTTCATTTATTTATTTATTTTTACAGCATGTTATTAGGGGAAACCGACCAATCAAAGCAGAGATGGCACATCAGCTATATGTGCTGCAGGTGTTGACCTTTAACCTTTTGGAAGAACGAATGATGACCAAGATGGACCCCAATGACCAGGTATGGTCATTAATTTTTTAATGAAGATTTTTACAATGGCTTGAAATTATATTGTTAAATGAGCATCATCATTATTAATGATGCTCAATAGTTTTATTATTATTATTATTATTATTATTATTATTATTATTATTATTATTATTATTATTATTAATAATATTAATAATAATAATAATAAAAAAAAAAAATGTGTTTCCAAAGTGAAAATTTTTTAAAACTCTGGTGTGGACGGGAAAAACAGAGAAATTATAAAACAATGGTGTCCTACCCCATTTTGGGGTGGATTGGCGTCATTTCAAAATTCACATAATGTAAACAATACACTTTGACAGCATGAACCAACACAAAGTAACTTTATAGATAGTTTATAAATTAACGTATGCTGCTCATCTTCATGACAGATTAAAGCCTCTGAGTCCAGTGTTGTTCATAATGTTCACAGTTTGAAGTCCAACAGACAGGGATTTGTCTGGACTTTAGTACAGAAGTGTAGTTGCTTTTTTTAATGTTGTATGGAGATATTTTATAAAATGAAGGTTGTTTGGACAGAATTCGTTTTAAAAATGGAGAAGGACAATATCCATGTTAGTGTGGAGAGGGCATGTAAATCTACCGTCAATCAAAAGCATCTACTGGTCTAAACTGCTGATTCATTAATCCTCCCAATACATGTAAATAATTGGTGTAAATGCAGTTTGTCCTCTTTTCATGACCCATTTGGACGTTCAGAGGCTCCATAGTTGATGTGCAAACACCATCATCTTCTACAACATTGATTCACCAGTAAACCCATGGAGTTGGATCAATGACAGTTGATGGAGACACTTAGTTTATGTCCAGTTAATTTTACTTTAATGTACTGAAAAAGTCACCTTTTCTTTCGTTTTTTTCTGTTTTGATACAATAACCTTTGAATGTACTCTGAGCTTTTATGAACATCAACATGATCAGTCAATTAAACATAGGAAAATAGTTGATTTTCACTGGAAAAGTGCAAAATTCAGAGGATAATATTATTGTAAATGGTGATAAGTCACTTAGGAAAGGTTAAAGAGAGAGAAAAATTAATTTGGGAACTGCCACAAAAGTCAGACTTGGTCCTTATGGGTAAAAGACGGTTGTGTGCAGCAAATTTTAATGAAGCAGACAGGAAACAAAAAGCCAAACAAATTGAGTATGCTCCTCCTGTGTTTAGTGTGGTATGTTTTATGTTGAAATGAATCTAATATGTGGGCTTTCTGTGGCTCAGGCTCAGAGAGACATCATATTTGAGCTGCGAAGGATCGCCTTCGATGGAGAAAATGACCCGACTGGTACAGAAAAGAGGAAGGCCATGTACACCAAGGATTACAAGATGTTGGGTTTTACTGTGAGTCTCCTCTTTCAGTTCCCTCTCACTGAAAAGGATCTTTGTGAAATTTTGAAATGAAAAAAATTCCTACTGAAATATTGAAAATATTCACTGCTTTATGGCTTTGTTTTCTTTTTTGAACACAGAACCATGTTAACCCAGCCATGGACTTTACTCAGACTCCTCCAGGGATGTTGGCACTGGATAACATGTTATACCTCGCCAAGGTTCACCAGGACACGTACATCAGGGTTAGTTTTGCCCTCAGGCTGGACTTTGCTCAACTGACAGAGGTGGAGAATTCATCCATATCTAACATGTACATGGTTTTTACTCATGACAGATTGTCCTGGAGAACAGCAGCCGTGAGGACAAGCATGAATGTCCTTTTGGCAGGTGTGCCATCGAACTCACTCGAATGCTGTGTGAAATACTCCAGGTTGGAGAATTACGTAAGTAAAATTATATTCAGCAAACAAAACAAAGTATAAGTAAGTATAATCCTATTTTTTTTGTAAAATGGGACTAATACATGGCACCTGTGTGAGAGAGGACAACGTGTCAATCACAACAGTTTTTAATATTGTCTTATTGCATTTTAGTGTAAAAATCTTCTCTTTTTTGCAGCTAATGAGGGCTGCAATGACTACCACCCTATGTTCTTCACACATGATCGAGCCTGGGAGGAGTTCTTCTGTGTCTGCATCCAGTTACTTAATAAAACCTGGAAGGAGATGAGAGCAACAGCAGAGGACTTCAACAAGGTCTGAGACTGAAGTAACGTCACTGATGTAAATCTACCTGAGGTGACTCAGGCAGAAATCATGTTTATAGATGAGGCAGTGTATTAGTACTGCTAATAAAACTTTAATACACTGATTTACCAGTTCATTCTCATGAAATATCACACAGTAACATTAAATGTTAAAGGGATCGTCAGGTGACCAAATCAAACAAGACTTTATCATAAAATTACACTTTTCTTGGATTATAGCCGGAAAGTTTTGATATAATGTAAGATCATGTGTCAACAAAATATATGACACATTTTAACACAAGAATGTTTTTAAAGAATAGTTTTATTACTGCCAAATGGTCATTCCTTTTGATTTACACTGTTGTAAACCTCACGGATCAACAGAAAAAAGTGAATTTGCCAAAGGAATGATGTCCAAACCACTGACCACAAATTGTTCAACATGGAATAATTTAAGCGTTAAAAGGTGAGCAGACTGTTATTAGGTGCTGCAAGTAAAGGCTATTTGGTCATTAAAAACGAATAAGTTATGTAACACATTTAACTCATCATTTAGCTGTTGGTTGTTGATACTGATTGATTGTCATGACCCATCATCTGTCTAGACAGGTTGCTGTGTGATTGCATGCAATTACAGGCTTTGTAGTCACAGTTCCAAACTTTGATCAGTGCTGCTGCTGTTGGACTCTTCTTTTGTGTGTGACTGAGCCACTAACTGGAGCAGACAGCTGAAGGGACTTTGGTTTATAAATAATACATGACAATTACATTCTTAACGCTGTTTCTATTGAAAGTACTTTGTCCTGACGAACACGTTCACTACGTGGGGGACATTTAATGAAATGAACAAGAATACCTGACATCATTTAGTATATATTTTCAATATTGATAGCGCTCTCAGTGGAACGACTTCCTCAATGGGACAATAATAGTGCTGTGAATTACAGCGTTACTCATGGTTCATTAAAAACGTTCACGTATATACCTGTGACAGCAACAGCTTTAGCTCTGCCAGCTGAAGACAGCACCTCAGCTTTTGATATGTATCATGTTTTATTCCACCTCGTCTCACATTGACATATTTTTTGTGTTGTCAAACTGTGTTTCAGGTGATGCAGGTTGTCCGTGAGCAGATCACCCGGGCTTTGGCAATGAAACCGTCATCTTTAGACCAGCTGAAGAACAAACTTCGAGGCCTCAACTATTCAGAGATTCTGCGTTTACGTCAGTCAGAACGGATGAGTCAGGATGACTTCCAATCTCCCCCAATCATGTCAGTCTGAGTTGAAACATCTCTGATTCTGCTGGTCTTCTTTTAGTCCTTTTAGACCTTTTTAATGCTTCTGGGCATGCAGAGTCTGACCTTGCTCTCACTCCTTCTATGTTTCTACAGTTGTTGTAAATGATTTAGTGCTTTACACAATACTTACCTATGATTGTTGTTGGGTTTTGTTGTTGGGTTTTGCTGCAGTGAGCTTCGGGAGAGGATTCAGCCTGAGATCCTGGAGCTCATCAAGCAGCAACGCCTCAACAGGCTGTGTGAGGGGAGCTGTTTCCGTAAACTGGGGAACCGCCGAAGGCAAGGTATGTACAACACCAATACAATTACATTGCTCTTCTACTGAAGTGAGTACTGCTGCCGCTTTTGATTACCGACTGAGCATTGTATTCCTCGCCTCCTTTCTAGAGAAGTTTTGGTTCTGCCGGCTCTCCCTCAATCACAAAGTGCTGCACTATGGGGACTTGGATGAGTCACCTCAGGGTGAAGTGCCTTTTGAGCTTCTCAGTGACAAGAGTAAGACATTCAGAAGCACCTATTTCTCCAATAGAATCTATAATACACACCCCAGGACTTTCTCAATAGCAGGCAATACTGAATCAGCTGGTAGGATGGCAAATTATTTAGTTGTTTCTTTTTTACTCTTCACAGTCCCCGTCTCGGATATCAAGTCTGTGGTGACCGGGAAGGATTGTCCTCATATGAAAGAGAAAAGTGCTCTGAAACAAAACAAGGTACTGTCATCTCCGCTTGCTTTTACTGTCAACCCCATCAGTCTTGGTGATACTTTACTGTCATCAGATGCAGAAATCACATGTTTTTTTGATTTGTGTGATTCTTTTAGGAGGTGCTGGAGTTGGCCTTCTCTGTCCTTTATGATCCTGATGAGACACTCAATTTTGTTGCTCCCAACAAATACGAGGTAACTCAACACATCTTTAGCTGTAATACTCTTATATCATGAGCGCTGACATTCCACTGGTGTGATTGGCTGCTCTGTACAGATTTCTAGTCTTACGATTTAGTAACTGGCAGAAATCAGAGGACAAACATCAGAATGTGAAAATAAACGCCCTCTTGCCTTAAGTAGACTGCAGATATGATAAGATTATGCAGTAGTGAAGCCAAAATATTTTGGGTAGAAGAGCTTCCATCTTGTTTTCCTCTCATGCGTTATCTTTGTATCAAAATCCCCCCCTAGCTACACAAAAAGAATGACAGTGTCAGAGGTTTTGGCAAAGATATTTTTTCAATTTGCTGTTTTTCTTTTTCAGAATGTGAATCATTTTATTTCCACTGCAAATACTTTACCAACACAACTTTCCTTCCGTCACTACTACTGTTGCCACCTTCAACTTGGTGCTGTCCAAGACAAGAATAATTAGTTTAAAGAAAAACAAACTAGCCGGACAATCCAGAATTTTTTTTAGTGCCAGATAGTGCCATGTGTTTCTCTGGAGATTAGTTTGGGTACGAGAGAGCATCCCCTCTGTGAAAATACCTGTGATTGGTCTACATTTTCTAAAACGTGAACAGAGTGAATAGGTGCAGATGTCTGGTTTAGTGTCAGACCGCTTGAGTTACATGACGCTGAAAAGGTTATTATCAAACCTTTACTCAGTGATGATGAAAAGTGCTGTCAGTTCAGGATGTCCATATTTGATCAAAAACATACTGTTCCTTTCATTTATCCACCTTTACATGTTTTTCTGTTTGTTTGTGTGTTTATGAGCAGTATTGCATCTGGACTGATGGACTGTGTGCGCTGCTGGGCAGAGAGATGGGCAGTGACCTGACGCGCAGCGACCTAGATACTCTCATCAGCATGGAGATGAAACTCCGCCTTCTCGACCTTGAGAACATCACCATCCCAGAAGCCCCGCCCCCTGTACCTAAGGAGCCCAGCTCGTACAATTTCACTTACAACTACAGCTGAGATGTGTGTATGTGTGAGTTTGTAATGCATGTGTGTGTTTGTCGAGGATGAGTAATGCTCAGACGTTTGATGAATTTTGCTGTAAATGTGGGCAAGGCTATTAAGATTTTTTTTTCTTCTTTTACTTTTCAGAACTTTAGAGACTTCTCTCTTTCCAACTTTGTTTATTGCTTCACAGAGGTCAGAGGTTATTACCAAACGTTGCTCCTGCAGCTGGTATGACTCAGTAAATCTAATTTATTGGAACAGCCAAGAAATCTGCAAATTAGTCTTTACATTAAAACACTTTAGTCAAATTATGAATTGATGGATCATTTAAGGTCTGCATGTGGTCTCCATGGTAACAGAGAATGAAGCACTATCATTTCAGCTTTAACATTGTGTTCACATGGACACTGTATCTCTCCTCATGATGAACATTCAGTGAAATATTCAGAGAGGGCTTTGTAAAGTCAGTTTACAGAATTGGCCTGTTTTTAATGTAAGTCCTTGGTCCATTGGTTTAGTTTTGCTCTATCATGTGAATCATACTGAAGTGCAAGGCTACAACTAGTACTAGGCTTTGTGATCTGTGATATAACTCCTAATTTTGATTGCTTGATGATGAGATGTCAGAACAAAGTCAAGTGAGAGCATGAGATTCAATAAAAGTATCATGGGATTTTTTGGCATTTTTTTCCCATCTATTTTTGCCAGTTTTCTGTGGTTGAGTAATAGATTGATCAGTCAGTCATTCCAGTGCTGCAGAAGTGTGTATATCCATCAAGCCTTCTCTTTATTCAAACTTCATGCCTCTTCAGATTGTTTGGCTTAATTCTCTGCCTTTTACTTCTTTTCATAGTCTGTTACACAGTGTGAGTAAATATATCCACGGGATAGAGGAAATTTTGCACGTAAGTGAAGTGTGAAAATTGGTAAAGATGTCCTTGCCTACCATATGTGTCTTTGAATGTGTGCTTGTGTGGGTGTGGGGGAGCTATCTTTGAATGCAACATAATCTCATTGTTTCAGAAGCATGCTGCTCACGGAAGTCGAGGTCGAACACATTGAACGAAATGTTAAAAATGGCATAGTCACTGCCTTTACTTACCAGACAGACACTCAATCATAGTGACAAGTTACAGCTGCTTTTTCTTCACTAAGGCATTTCGTGGAAACTAAGTGTGAGCATTTCATGGCCCCTTTGTGTGAAGCAATTTGCAGTTTTGGGGCTTAATTTCTGATTTGTTAACATACTGTGCGGATGAAAGAAAAGAGCAGCTCCAACTGACCTGTTTTAGATGGCATAAATTGAAGCCTGTTAACAGACAGTAGAGTGACACGGCTGTGGGTTTTTTGGAACATGTAGTGCCACTTGAGCATACAGTATGTGTGCTTTGTACAGTGATATAAACTACAGTACTATTGCTTGATGTCATTTTCTTATTTCCACAGTGTTATATGCTCTAAAACTTTTTGTGCCACTTTAATGTCCTGTCAACTTCTAATTCAGTACTAATCACTGCTCACATTTGTTTATGCAGAATAGAATTATATTTTTGTAAATGATTGTACAATTTTACCATCTGTGAGAAAACTGAAACTAACATTTTCACTTTGCCTGAGTCCGTACACGATATTCAGCAAGCTAATTACTGTGGGAAGAACATTTTGCATAATGTTTTCAGTCTTCACTTTTTTTTTAATGTTGCCACTAAGCACTTATTATCTGCTTAGGTTTAGGAATGACACTTGTTCCAGCACCTATCGATGATGTCAGTGTTAATGTATCTTATACTGCTGATGGAACTGTTTGAAACACTGTTTGTGAAAAGGATTATATTTGACACGTGTTTTTTTTTTTTCTAATGATCTTCTGTTTTGGTTGTTTTAACTGCGTATTAAATCGTTTTATAATCCAATGAGTCATTAAACCCTAAAGCTGCAGCTAAAATACAGTATATCACTGATTAAGGATTGTTGTATTGGATGTACTAACAGGTATGACTTGAAGTTTTAGCATCTGGTACTCTTTTACATGACTTGCTAAAGTATTTATTTACACCTGCTAGTGATGGTAAAGAATGACATGTTGTTAGTTGAGAAGTAACAACATTAAATTTAAATATGGTATTCATATAGACCATTGTATGTATATACAGTATTGTGTTGCCTTATTGAAGAAAATGTATTATGTTTTGTGTGAATAAAAAGTCTAACTACAGTAGTGTTGGAATACTGTTTTTACTGGCAAATACTTATATTTTTTTTTACGTTTTCAACGTAAGACAGTTTGATTGAGCGGCATACATACACACACTACACAAATCAATAGTGTCTAAGCTAATTTCTGGAAACATTTCTAACTTAAAATAATGCAGGTGATTTATTGTAGTTGATCCCTGAATCGTGTCAGGCGTGTAAGACTATTGACACTGTCTTGATCACCCTTTCGAGGATAAATGCACTATGCAGTACAAGTTACTTCTTAGAATATGAATTAGTGAGTATTACAGAAACACAAAGTTAACCCAGTGTACATCTGTCTCTTCATTTGCAGAAGCCTCCTCTCACTTCCAGGTCGCACTGAGCGGAAGATACATTGCGACTTGTGTTTACTGAGTAGGAGTCAGAAGTCGTGAGTTATTATCACACCCAACCCCACTGTAGAGCCAGTGCCGGCCACTGCAGAGAAGTCATTAATGAATGTGATTTTCATAGAGAGTTTAGTCTGTCTTCGCTTGCTGCTTACTGCTTTGGTCCCCTGTAGAGGTTTGTGAAGAAAACAACAGAAATAAACAGTACAATCAAGTAAATTAAAAAGTTTTAATTATATAATAGTTCAAAATAGAATTTAACACAATCACTTTTATGCTTAAAGAGATGGGATTGTTCTGTGGGGATTCTGGATGATTATATGCGTACTGTAAAATGTACTGCAGTCCATGGTGCTGAAAGCTAAGCAAAAGGGTTGTTTACATCAATCACTTTGAGATACAGAGCCCAAGTAAGCAGGAATTTCATTCAGTATCAGTCTCAACACAGAATTTCATCTGGCTGGATAAAGTGTGGTCCGACCTGTGGAAACATACAGACAGGAAACATGACAAATACCCTGGAGGTCTGAGCTGCTGTCCTCTGTAAATATCTGTCCTTTGATTAAATCAGGTTTTCTTCAGTTTCAGTTCAGTGAGTCATCTGCAGCTCAGACTCATTTGTTTCTCCTGTGGTCACTCGCTCTGCTGCAGGAGTTTGATTGTCCATTTTTATTTCCCTGCTTAGGGTTTAGGCATTCTTAACAATACATCTTAACACAGAAACAATATATACTTTATATGGTATATAAAATAAATACAAATCTCTTTCTACACCAATGGTCTGATCTAAGACTCCTCTTTTCTAGTTGTAATTCACAGACTGTATTTTTGACATTTTGTATGTTTATGTATGTGTGTGTGTGTGTGTGTGTGTGTGTGTGTGCATCTGGAATTCCTGTATGCATGTGTGCAAACACAATCTCAGCAGTTCTGATATAAGAGCAGTTTGTCTTTCTGCTTTGACTGGCTCTCATTGCTCCCCTCAGTCTTTTCATTGATGGTCAGAGCTTTGTTACTTTTGACTTCCTGGAGCAGGGTGGTGTGGTGCTTTCCTGGATCCTTCTCGGGGTCACAGTAGACGGTCAGCACAAGCATAATGACTGCAAAAAGCATATATGCGAATACTGTGGAGGTCAGCTCTGGGCTTAGCTGCAGGCTGGACTGTGGCTCAGGTGCTTCCTTTGTCTGAAATGAAACACATCGAGGCTTCCTGCTCTCTCTTGATCTCCTGCTGATATGCTTGGTGCCCTCACTAATCCCTAAATGTAGACACACTCTGTAAAACGTCTCTGCTTGCAAGTGGGTTAGGTTGAAGCTCTGCGTCCCAGCCAGGATGCGTGTGGTGTAGGTCGGTGTGTGAGCGCTGGAATATATGGCTTGCCAAGACAGGCGAGTTGAGGGGAGGTTGCGCCCGGTCTGCCAGGACAGGATAGCGTAATGCTCTCCAACTTCCCTCAACTCCAACCTCGCGTCTGCTCTGAATAATGGATATCCTTTCAGACTGGCTTCCGTTGCTTTCTTTCGTTTCTTTTCTCTACCATGCACACCCACAGTGACGCTGCGTGTATCTGCGCCGAGGGCATTCTCAGCGATACATGTATACAACCCTGCCTCGCTGGAGGTGACTTTGCTGATCTCTAGAGTTCCCTCAGGCAATAGTTGGTAGTGTTTAGAAGGGTTGCAAGGTGTATTGCCTTTATTCTGGCTGTGAGGGATGCTTGAGGTGGATGTGTGATTGAATCCTTTCAAACTGCGACAAGGTGCACGTGAACTGGATGCATTCCTTGGTGCAGGACCCAGTCGCAGCCCAGAGGGGATCACCCAGTAAAGTTCAGGCTGTGGATCTGCAAGAGCTCTGCAGTGCAAAACTAGTTTGCTACCTTCTCTCACACCTACATAGGAGGGGAGGGAGTTGGTGGGGATCATGGGGAGGCAGGATGCTGACATCTCCCTGGAGGATACCTCTCTCACCCTGCGAGCTCTCAGTTCTGGGGGTTCAGAGCACAGCGTAGCCTGGGGTTGAATAAAACGAACCACCCGAACAGACTGCGAATCTGCTTGTGCATCTTTGTCAATGTGGGGGTGATGGGACTCCTCTGCTGCCCAGTGAAAGAGGCAGTCACAACGGAGTGGGTTGGAATGCAAGCTTACCTCCTGCAGATTTGGCAGAGAGAGCATGATATGTTGGTGCAGAGCACTGAGCGAGTTGGAGTTAAGCATTAGACTCTCCAGTCTGCTCAACTGGAGAAATGCTTGTGGATGTATGTAGGACAGACGGGGGTTGTTGGTGATCTCCAGCTTGGTGAGTTCTGGGAGATTCTCCAGTGCAGCTCTCTCTATGGACACCAACTCATCCATGTTGTTCAGGCCCAGCTCCTTTAGGTGGACCATATCTCTGAAGTCTCCGGTTTGGATCAGTTTGATGCGGTTCTTGTTGAGATCAAGGAATTTCAGTCCTGGCACTCTACGCAGGGCCTGAGTGGGGACCTTAGTGAGTTGGTTGTCATAGAAGGAAAGGCTCTCCAGGTCCTGCAACCCCTCCAGTGCATTTTCAGCCAATCCTCTCAAACCCATGCCACCAAGGACAAGACTCCGCAAAGATTTTAAGGCTAGGAAACCCCGCTCAGGCAAGGCCTCTACAGGGTTTCCCCCAAGCATAAGAACTTCTAAGCGTGGCAAAGTGCTGAACCACCGAGGATCTACAGTGGTAAGCCTGTTGTTGTTGATATGCAAACGCAGCAGGGAGTCCAGGCCGGTGAAAGCCCCAGGTGCTATTGAGTGTAAATTGTTGTGACTGAGAAAGAGTTCCTGTAAAGCCAGCAGTGAGGAGAAGGAGGCCTCTGGGAGGTGACTGAGATGATTTTCCTCCAGGTGCAAGGACAGCAGAGAAGGCAGGGGGGAGCTCTGAGTTATTGCCCTAACACGACTGAAACGATTCTGTGAAAGGTCAAGATCAGTGAGGTTGGGGAGTCGGTGTAGCGCTGTTGTGTCCAGATCTGACAGGAGGTTACTCTGCAGACGCAGGGTGTGTGTGTTTAGTGGTATGGGCGAGGGAAGCTTGGTTAACAGCAGGTCATTGCAGTCCACAGTGGGAGCTTCATGGTACACAGAATCAGAGGAGAACCATGGCTTTATCTGACAAACACAGCGCACCGGGCAGGAGACGTGCCATGGTAGCGAGTGAGGAAGCGACCCCACCACAAGAGGCACACAAACACAGACAAACACACACAAGAGATACTGGGAATGGAGAAGCACTGAAGTTGGCCTCATAATCCTCACAGGTCACTGGAGCTGCTTAAGACAAGGTGCGGAAATCTCAAAAAGACTTAAACGAAGTCATGTGATGTGAAGTCCAGGTGGTTTGTTTTCATCATTCCTAAAATTTTAAGTATCAAAACCTGCTTGCATTTTAGTTTGAGTGGTGAATCTTTCCTGTGTACTGCACATACAGAGTGTTTTATGAGTAACTTTGAACTGGATGTGAACACTGGCTGCTGCTCGATGATGGCCTTTGTTTTCACTCCATCAGTCTCATGTCAGAGCCAAAGCTGAAGAACTCATGCTTTGTGGTGTGGCAGCTCACTGTTCTATCACAAACACAAGAAAAGGAGAAAGAGGGCAAAGCATTAAATAAAGTATACCCTAATTTACAAAAAATAATCATTATGAACCAAGTCCAAAACCTATGACTTTAGCATTGAGTCAGATTTTACCATAGATGCTTTAACAAGGTCACATGGAGGTTTCAAGGGTGTATTATGCAGATTCATGAAGGCAGAACTGCTGTGTAGAAAGATGCAAGAAAATGAATATGAATGAAAAAAAAAACACTGAAGAGGAGGGAAGTCTGACTGTAGCAGCATATTGTGACTGAGACACAATAATAACGAAGAAATGAAGATAAACATGGTAAGCAGAAGAGGGGGAAAATGAAAATATGGAATAGCGAGGGAACGCTACTACAATCTGTAGTGTTTCTTTGAGCTTAGAGCAGAATAGGTAACGATGAGGGGGTGATAAAATCGTGTATAATGTAAATTTTTAATGCTAGTACTTCACATTCCGAACCCGTTTGTAGAGCAGAGCTTCTCACAAATGCTATTTATTATGTAACAGTTAAAAAGACCCCAAGGATCTTTTTTTTTTTTTTTTTTTTACTCTCAGCTTTCTGTACTTAAGGCCATAATGGAAAACTTTGTGTGAATATGAATACACACAGAGACACACTCACAGTTCAGTAAGTATTTACATTTACAGCATTTGGCAGTGGCTTTTATCCAGAGTAACCTGTACAATGCTTCTCAATAATTAACAGATCATATATTGACAGCAACAAGACATGCCCAGTAATTAGAGGACAAATAGTGCAAAAATCCTGCAGGGAGTTCTGTATGTGTTAGACAAACAAACATTAACCTGCTCTTGGCGATAGACTTAAAAATCAGGGGAGTGTGATGTTCACAGAGTACTGTTTTTTGAAACTATGTGCAGCATCTTACATGTTATTACTTGCTCTATTACTTCCATTCAAATGTTGAATTTCCATTTGCACCAGCTTTATCAAGAAAGTCTTTTGTATGTAAATCAGATTATTCACAGAAAAATGAATATGATGGTAAAAAAAATCTCTTGCTTTTAACTAGAGCAGCAGTGATTAACAGATTGATTAGTTGCAGACTATTAAGTTAATTGAAAACTATTTTGATAATCAGTAATTAATTTTTTTATTAAATTAATGTTTAATGTCTTAATTCTGAGACCAGTGAATATGTTCTGTTTTTTGCCTGTGTCTGCAACAGAAAATTAAACATCTCTGTACATACCGAGTTTTGGGGAAAATATTTGCAAAATTTACTGATGAATTGAAAACATATTAGTTGCAGTCCTAACCCTCCATACATTATATACCAGTGTGGCTTACATTTTAGTCAGTGATTATATGTTTTTGATAGAAAGAAATGTGATCTATGCCATAGATGTTAGAAATTGGAATTACCTGTAAATACAAGCATCGAATTAAAGGAAAAAATCTAACCAATAGAGTGGAGAAACTTAACAAATGCAGATGCTTCCACACAGACATGAGCACTTAATGTTCTGTGGCATGTTTCAATATGCTGAGCAGGTCCACTTGTTCTGATTTTGGACCAAGATGGCAAAAGGAGGAGATTTAAGTGACTTTGAAAGAGGGTTCATTGTTAGGACATGGATGGAAGCAGCACCAGGCACAAAGACTGCTCAACTACTAAAGTCAAATCTGCATTTAAATCTATAGGAAAGGCATCGATGTATAGGTTTAGGAATTGTGGTCGACAGTGCACATTTGATTACTGTGATGCTTTTACATTAGTGTGATATGGAAATGGAACACAGGAGAGCAGCTTTCCTCAGGTGACTGAGAATATCAGCGCAGGATGTAATCAGACTGTCAGCGAGAGCAGCCCATCGTCAGTTTCATACTGAGGGATGGTATAGTAGGGCTGCAGTGCATTAACTCCTCATTACAAAACTGAATTTAGATTTGAGAGCTCGCTGGTGCAAAAACATCAGCACCGCTCGATAGAAATGTGGAGGAAACTGAAGTGGTCAGATGAGTCATCCACCATGTTCTTCACATGTGGGTTAACTCTTTTTAGGGGACTCATAGAAATACTCTGAAATTCCAAATTTCAACCTTCGTCTGCTATTGGAGGACATAAGACTTCATTACTTTTGTGAAATATTTCAAAAATTTTTCTAATGTAGAAAATCAAGGTCAAACAAGTTACCATATTTGGTTCCTTACCCTTAAGTGGCAAAAAACTAAACAAAACAAGAAGCGTATATACAAAAAATACAAGAGAAACACATGCAAGGTGAAAGGAACATGTGTTTTAGAAGATTAGATCATCACTTTTAGAACATTAGACCAACATAAGTGCTGATCCAGACCCCTATCCACATCCACATTATGCCTCAGAACATCATTCCTTACGTTAGTACCACTACTTCATGGTACCAAACAAAGCAGGTACACTCACTGTTCATGCAGAGATGGACCTTACAGACCCTGTAGACCACACTGGACCTGAGACTCACTGTCCTCACTATAACCGTTGCTGTCACCATCTTATAATGTGTGTGGAAATGACCAAAAATAGTTATTTGATAAAGGGTTAATGCATGACTTCCTTCACCAGGTTTCAACTTAAATGTACACGTACTGGAAGAACATGTAGGACACTGCTCCACACCACTATCATCGCCACAGACAGAATACCTGAATGACGGTCATCCCTTCAGGAGAGCTCACAAACTGCAGAATCAATGAAGCTGGTGATGGTGGATCGACATCTTACTAAGCCACTTCATCTTGGCTTTCCTTTTATTTGCCACTTGTTTGTCCAGGCTCTGTGTTAAATGCTGCTCATCATCGCTTCACAAACATTCTCATTTTTCATTTTACTGTGGATGATATGTGTCCACATTTCTGGACACACAATTACTACTGCAAAGCGTATCCTAGAAGAGGGATCCCTACTCTGTTGTTTCTCCTGTTTTTTTCCTCTCGTTTACGCTTTGCTTTTCGATGAGTTTTTACTTGCTCAAACAGAGGCTGCATTTATCCTTTTTTATGCTGATTATGAAGCCCTTTGAGGCAAATCTGTTGTTGGGAGGTCTTTAATGTGAACAAAGTCCTAATTAGTATTTTGTTATGTTATTGTTTACTTAAGTTTGCAGTTGCGTTGTGTATTTAAGATTTCATGAAGAGAGGAAGTGCGGTCTTACTGACTATGTTTGAACCCGCAAAATAACATTCTTCAGGGCTATTTGACTTTATTAAAGAATTAAAAAGATAGATAATTACTTACAAAATAATTAATCCAATGGCTTGATAGTAAGTAAGAGGCATTAAAGATGGATTTAATTTGAAGTTCCACACATAGAGTATTTTCTATCCCCTTATCCTAACCTTAGTGTCCCAACTGAAACAAAGCTAATTTTCACTCTTATCCCTCAAAATCCAGTGATTGTCATCCAAATGGTGACAGGAGGTCCTCACGGGTTTGTGTGCAGTCAGTTTAAAGACCCCTCTGGGATGGAAAAACCAAATCACACACACATACACACACCAAGAAGTCATGCAAAGCTTAGTGCCTAGTTGCCATGGAAACTACTCTCCGGTTCTCGCTCCGTGTCAGTGTTTTGAGGTTTACTTTGGATTTTGTTTTGGCCCAGTCTGTGTCTTAGTTGATAAGAATGTAGATTAACACCAAAATGAGAAAATGCACATTTCGGCCTCAACAAAAACTGAAAAGGTGCTTTTCCTGCTCATGTCACAGCTGTCCATCAAAAATCTGTTTTGTTAAATTTCCGTTTTAACATTCTCCGATAAGTCCTTCTATTCAGCCAGCTGGTTTGATAAAGACTTCATCAGCGCCTCCGCATTAAACAAGAATTATTGTACAGCTGTTCAAGGTTAGCTGGCTGGTAGAGTGGAGGAGAGAGGTCTAACACATTTATTTCAATAACAAGGTAAAGAAGCAAGCGTTAAATAAGACAGCTATTAGGAGAAAATCTAAGCAACTGCAATAGTATTTAAACAACACTGTCTAATTAGCCTGTCAATGTGTTTGCATGTTATTCGTGCACTGAGGTGTAACAGTAAGCAGAAGCAGCCCCCTCGTCCTGGGACTCCTCTTACTCCTCCATCAGCCATTCACTTTCATCTTCACCCTCTCATCTTTTTCAAGTGCAACCTGCTCAATAATGGATTTATCATTTAATTTTGATGTCCCCTGTTTTTGTCATTTGCCTCTCAAAAGGCCCAAGCTTTTGGCAGTTTCATGAAAGCAGAACTATGTGCTGCGTATATTTAGGACTGTAATTTGAACAATTCAGAAAGGAGAGTAAAACAGAACTGCATGACTCAGTGGCTTTCATAACAGTCTCCTCCCCACTCTCCACAGTCTTTTCCCTGTGGATAAACAGAATATTTTTGCTCTTAGTGGTTATTATCACTCCCCTGATTTCTCTTGACTCTGTTTTTTTTTTTTATATATATAAAATTTAGGGTTAAGGAATGGCAGCTCACAGTGGTCACACCACAGTTAACACTATGACAAGATTGATCTCATGAATGACATTGTATGTCACGCCAGTTCTTGTGACATTTGGTGTACTATATGTATGCATTTTTGACCTTTCGTGTGTTATTCAATGCCATTTAATCACTTGTCAATTTACGCCAAGATCACCAGTTCACATAGCCCTAACCCCAGTGCTTAATTTGTAAAGTGGGAGGTGCCAGAACGCAGAGGGGGGGTGGATCCAGCGACTCAAAAAAGTAAAAAAGCTTAATGTAGTTTAATGCCTGAAAACTGTGATCAATCATCACCAAAATTATTAAATAAATTGTCTGTCTGTGTGACTCTCTCTCTGTCTATGTCGTATACAAATTGTGAATGACGAGACTCAAACGTGGGGTGCTGAAGGGAAAGTGTTTTATTAACAGAAAAATAAGGCTTAACTTGGACAGCATCCATAATATTGGGGTTTTTGTTTTGATTTTTGCAGAGGTGACATGATAAGAGATGGCCATGCATAATTTGGTGATGACTGATCGCAGTTTTCAGACATTAAGCTGCGTTAAGCTTTTTTACATTAAGTGTTTTAGACTGTCCTCATTACGTCCGTGTTTTCCTTACAATTTACCTAAAAATGCATCTGAACACAAGATTTTTGGGTAACTTCGATAGGGAATAAAGATTAACACGACAGATCACAATAAACAATTTTTTTTTATCATTTAGGCTATTTAGTTTTTCATAGAGGTGCTGGATGCAGCGGAATAGGTTCCAGATCCGATGTTGAAGGTGCTGGATCCCAGTCCGGCTGGATCCGGCTCAAACCTAACCCAAACCCTTAGTGTGCTGTATTTGACGCATCAATTTAAGTTGGACAGGGGGCTAATAATGGCGTGAACATACATGTGGAAACCTTATAATGCATACTGATAACACGCCAATTAAAAGTGGCATGTATATTTACAGGAGTCAGGATATTACGTTGCTATGACTACACAATGATGAATAGTTCTTTAAAAAAAAGCTGATATTCACGCAAAAGCTGAGATGACTCCTCCCCTTATTGGATGAAAGCAGATCATGTCTTTAAATCATTCAGTGTATCCTGTGATCTGACCTTAACACTCAATTGCCTACATGTAACCTGTAAAGTAAAATTACTGCCAAAATTCAAATTAAACAATTTATTTCAACTAATTTGAAGTTTAGAGAAAGTAACATAACTATTACTTCAGCTATTGTTA
The DNA here is from genome assembly GCF_902148855.1 of Sphaeramia orbicularis. Taxonomy (NCBI): domain Eukaryota; kingdom Metazoa; phylum Chordata; class Actinopteri; order Kurtiformes; family Apogonidae; genus Sphaeramia; species Sphaeramia orbicularis. Next base: position 27,137,831 of record NC_043961.1, on the reverse strand, counting down.
TTTTAAATGACATAATTAGGGCTTTAAGTAACAGTATGCTGCTCTTTTTACTGATGGTTTGAAGGACTGATATTGCTGATGATGTGCTGCTTTTTAAAGCACTTCATCATAGTGGATTTGATGAAATTGCACACACATGGTTTCGGAGCTTCATTTGAACAGACAGCAATGTGAGTTTGTGCAAATTGCCAAAGGTGTTCCACAAGGATCAATTCTAGGAGCTGTTTTGTTCACTTTTTGCAGATGATATCTGTAACTGAGTGTAATATGTATCTTTACGCTGATGACACTATCTTCTATGATAAAGTGGATGCTGTACATTCAGCTGCTAAATCCCTTCAGCACTGATTAATCATAATTAGTTATCTGATTAGCACTGCACTGAGTAATTCTACATTACTTCTCAATGCAGATAAAATTAAATTCATGTTCTTCCCTAGAGCTAAAAATACCACTTATGATGTTCTTATCATGTCTGCTAGATGAGGCATACATAGTGAATGAACCACTGAGTACATGGAGTTTGGAGAAGGTGACCTTTACATATCATATGACCGAAGTGGTGACCAAAGTGAGGCATGAAATCAGTTTCTTTGTGTAGGAACATGTTTTCTTCTGCTTTGTAGAAAGACGCCTATTGAAGCAATTTTCTTATCAGTTTTAGATTGGTGTGACATTTTGTACTGTACGTGCTAGCTTTAGTGGTGACTTCTAAGGTCTTGGACTCTGTTTATCAGTCAGTACTAAGATTTATTACTAGTAATAATCATAACTCATGCACTGAGGTTGGGTGGCTATCCCTCCCTCCGTAAAAGACGTCATAGACACTGGGTTTATTTATTTATAAGGCCCTTGCTGGTCTTTTACCCCCTCATACACTTTGTCGGAATGATTTGCACATTTCAGGTGTTTCCACTAACCCCAGAAAATCCATTTATTGTGCAATGAAACCTGCAGAAATGAATGTCTTTCTTCATATTTTATTTAATTTCAAGTGATTTTGTTTTCACAGATTAATTTGCAATGTATTTTAAATAATTTTTTCTTATACAAAGTTGCTTTTTTTCTTTTATCATTTTGTCATCACTATGTTTTTTTAATTTGCAAACAGCTTCTACTTAAATAAAAGTATGATGATTTAAGTAAAAAAGATTAATCATGACCATGAATATTTTGACATGTATTTGAACTTAAGTAAACTTTTAGTTCTCTCTTGTTCATGTGATACATATATTCTTCCAAATTTTCTTTATTAATTTCCTGTGCTTCATAAAATCAATCTTTCTCGTGTTTCTTTCCCTTGTCATCCTTTTACTAACATATAAATAACTCATACATAAATTGGTTGAGTACACTATACTCTCTCCCACACACTCATTACCTCGGCATACCTACAAAATGTCCACCACGCACACCCACGCTCGTAAAAGATTTTAATTAGTCTGTAAGTTGTCAGTTTGGTAACACACACAGTAAATAGTTCATCAGTGTTCTTGTTTGCAATCAAGCCTGCATAGTTCTTTAATGATCACAGAGGTGTAATTGACAGTTTACAGATACTACAAGAGAGCAACACAAACCCAAACAATGATAGAGTGAGGTGGAACAAGGAGAACACCATATATACAACGCTTTGCATTTTAGAAAGACAAACATTAGCCTACTTTTGAAAATAAAATTAGCTTTAAAAAATGCATGTGAAAAATTACACATGATTATTTTTTCCACTAATTCACTCTTATTGCTTGCATATAAAGTATTCTGACAAAATTAAACGAGCAATAACGAGCAGATACTCAACTCTAATGGGATTCAATATCCTGAAAGTTTTCAGAACCCCTATGGAGATGACTTGCTTTTTTCAGTCCAGCAGTAAAAGGAGAACCAAATAACACCTTTCATGGCTTACATTAAAACCCTTTAGGGTGGCATTTCTTAATGGATGGAGGGATAAAATGGGTATGGAGTGGAAATATATGCCTACATAAGACAGTCCCTTGCACAGGAGGTTTGTGCTGTGCAGACACTGCAACAGGGTGGAATAGTGAGCGAGGATAGGGAGCCAGAGAAAGGGATGGATAGTATGACAGAGACAGAGGTGCCGAGCATTTAAAAAACAAAAAAATAAAAAAGGGACAAGATACAGTACCATATGCATACACTTAAGATTTCTATCCCCCCTTTATCTAAACATACCACAGCTTTTCAGTTTCTAACACACACACACACACACACACATATATATACCTGCTCAATACTGCTGTTACTCCCATTATCTGAGCACATGCATCTGATGCTGCATATGTGCATGACTGAATGCATGTCGGTGTGAGTGCTGCAATGTCCTGTTTGCTTAGAAAATTCAACATATTTCCAGTTTTCTTACCGCAGCAGAAGGGCCGACTACTTCTCTCTCTTTCATTTCTTGCCTTCTTCATTTGTTGTCAGTATTTTTTGCAGATGATTAATGTGCAATAACACGTCTGAGGATCTCTTAAAATTCCTGAAATATCACTTCCCCAGCTCTCCCTCTCTGTCACTGGAGCTGAAGAGAAAATTGGCACCGACTGAATCTCTCTCTCTCTCTCTCTCTCTCTCTTTCTCTCCCTGTAGCTAAAGAGGAGATGAGGTGTGTTCTGCAGCAGAGCTTCTGTCCCTCTCATCTCTCCTCCTCTCTTTCTATTGCCTGCCTCACTGTCTTCTTCTCTCTTCCTGTGTCACAGTCTGAGGGAGAAAGGCTCGTGTTAGTCACGGTGTGTTATTTTTGCCGGGTGATAAGTTTCTTTGGCTCCTGGTAATGTTTTCTTTTTCTGCCATCATCTGCAGATTAAATGTCTCCTATATAGTACGTATGCTACAAAGAGCATAGAGAGGGTTAATAAAAATACTCATTTACTTAAGCACAGCATTTACACAGTGAAAACGATAGAAAATTCAAGCATTATACACAGTGGAAGCTGCATCACATCTTTTTCTGGCAACCTCTTTATTGAATTTACATTTTTTAGGCTTTGATAACTTTGTGAGCATAAGGTCAAACATCAGTACAGATTTTTCTGAGTATTTTTGTATCAGTACCCAGAGAACTCTTATAATAAAATACAGGGTTTGCTGAAAGTCTAAAAAAGTCAAATGCAAATGTAAAAATCTGAGGCTTATAATAAAGTGAAAATAAAGGTTTCTCTGTACATATAAACAAGTAAAAATGGACACAGAGACACAGATATGCAAAAAAAAAAAAAAAAAAAAAAAAAAATATATATATATATATATATATATATAAATTGAAAAAAATCATGTTGCTATCAGCACTGGAGATTGTTATTTTTTAATTATTTTTTATTCATCAACAAATGATGCATTACTTTTTACTACACATGAACTGTTCGTAACAGCTAATATGCACTGTTACACTTAAGGTGGTGGTTTGTGTATGATGAAGAAGACCTGGTGCATCATGGCAATTTAGTAATATATAAATTATAAAATTTTAGACTTCAGCAGTACATGCTGAAATGGGGGAAAATGCCTTTCTGTGAATTGGCTGCAACCGTTGCATGACAAATAATTCAGGAAACGTTGCAAATAATGTGCGGGATTGTCAAAGAAACTCTCTTTTTTTTTTTTTTTTTTTTTTGGCTTACCAATGGTTTGCATCACCCTGTGTCTACAGCGGTGTGAGCAGGCCGTCTGTGGAAATAAATCCAGAACCAAAATGATCCCTATAGTACATAAAAAACTGACTATAGGAAACAAACAAACAAACAAACAATCTTCCTTTGTACAAAACATATTTTTAACTGTCCTCTCTCAGTGTGGTAGGTAGTGTTCACCTGAAAATGAATACTACTGTTGGAGTTTTCTACCAGTGGAGATATGGATGTTTTTAATTAGTGTATAAGTGACCATAAACACTTATTTTACTCTACAAGGGCAGTAAGAGCTCAGGCTTTTAGCAGAAAAAATGCTTTACAGTTCAGAGTGTTCCTGCACAATACGAGGACTTTCTTTCACAAGTGCAATCTTTAACGTTTGTGAAGAAATGAACATGAATCAGTTTCTTTGTGTTTGTCATAATATACCATGAAAAATGAAAACCTTCTACAACTACTTTGGTTTCCTACATCCATGACAACAGCTTGAACTGGGGTTAGACTTTAAAGCTTCTGTTCTGCTCCTCTACAACATTAGCAAGCATTAATTTAGAAATGCTAATGTTAACAGCACAACACAGACTCTAACATCAACTTCACATATGAACAGGAACACACGTAAACGCCGCATCATATCAACAGGCATTGCCTAAGACTGGATTGTGACACACTGGAGGATCACAGTAGATTTTATTTGAGTACGAAAATAAATTAGCAGAGCTACCATTTCACTCAAGATTTTTATCTGCAGCACAGCCATGTATCAGTTCAAATGTGTTCATTGTTTTGAGACAAAATACTCACCAGCCTTGCATCTATAAGCTCCACCTGTAGATGCGTATTTATTGTCTTTTATGGTATGGGTGGTGAGGGTGAGGGATACTGGGAATTTTAGTATCAATCCGATACCAAGTAAATACAAGGCTAGTATCGCCAATACCGGTACTTTTTACTTGAAATGTCAAGATCATTGAATAATTTTGTGATTTTGCCTTTAGTTAGTTTCTTACGATTATGATAAAACACAGGACAAAGATTTTAGGCAAATAAACATGATTTTTAATTTAACAGTATAAAAATAATAAAATAATTCCTCTTTTAAATTTGTGGCAAATGACTTTATTGTACACATCACATGTGGCAGTTTACCTGTCAGCTGCAGTGAACAAGCTCCACACAGCTCTTCTCTTTCTCTCCGCCATCACAGGCTGCTCTCAGTCAGTGCTCTGACTTGCCCTTCTCCGTCAGAGCTGGGGGGGCAGAAAGAGAGAGAGGTGCACTGTTTGCACAGACAGGTATGGATGAAATTGGAGTAATTTGCTAGATGTATAGAAGAGAAACTGCAACAAAAGTATTGATTTCATCACACTAGTATCAATCCTATACCGATACTCACCTTGGTAGTTTGGTAGTGATACTAGCAATATTTAAATTGATACACCCAGCCCTATTTTGGGGAGTATGTGTTTAAAGTCTTATAAAAAATAAAAAATGTTTATACAGTATATTGTGTTGACATTGCATACCAAAGCCACCAACTACCAATGAATCAACACTATGTATCTACAGCCTGTATCACTCACTAAATAAAGTACAAAGCTATTTTTACATACATCTGTATTATGGAATTATCAAGTTTTTTTTTCTTTAAACACAACCTCACAGCTGGTTATTGTGACAGTAAAAATAACACAGTGTCCTGATTTTCACATCCAGCATCGACTGATAGTTTACATTATACCTCTGTTAGCTTAGCACAGCAAATCCACAAATGACCTCAGTTTTCATACTGTTTGTGTTCTCAATAGCTGCACTGAAAATCCATTTTAAACAAGGTGTAAACAAGGTCTGAACCAGTGGCTCAACAAAGGGTGAACTTAGCAAAGATAATAACATCGCACAATCACTTTCTACGTTAATAAGCCTCATAATCAAACTCACACATGTAGTAGAAACACTGCCATTTCAGCATCAAACTCCATTTGTTTTTTCATTTAGAGCTATGTCTAAAGCTGTGATAAGAACAACAGTGCTTCCAACTTTTATCGCTTTGTCGTTTTCTTTGACTGAACAAGTTGTTTATTAATGGTTCTCATCCCATCTCATCACTTTGACACTTTGGTGTTGTTTGACTCACATAAATCTACCAGATCAGAGATATAATAATTTTACATCTAGAAATCCACATCCTATGTCTACATTGTGTCTTCGTCATAACTTATTCAACACTAATGATAATTTCAGGGTTGTTGTTGTTTTTTTTTTTTTTTTTAAATATTTGCAAGCGGAAATACTACATTTAGCCCCTTTAATGTGAAGCAAAAATGTTTTCAATAACATGTATGAAAACATTGGAAGTCATCACTTATGTATAAGGCTGGTTTCAACATATTGTAAGGTGATGTGAAAATGGGAAAAACAATGGTCCAAAAAATTCATTCATGCAAAAAAATTGCTCTTCTCAGAATATATAGATGAACTAGGTCATGATGCTTTGACATTTATGAAAGGTGGGTCCCCTGAACAAAAAAAAAAAAAAAAAGACATTTCAACCATTTTTGCCCTACCTGCCTTCTATGTTCAGTAATGTGGAAAGAAATACATAATAAAAGTCTTTCATTTGATATGTGCAAATTTGTGTCCTGACATGACCTGATGATATGAAGTCTGAGTCCTCAATGGGTCAAACAAAGGTGACAGCTCCAAGAAACTAGCTTGAAGACATGCATCTTTTATTTAGCGCTAACTGAGCTTGATAATGAGGTGATCTTGAAGAGGTGTACAGAAACACAGCCTGTGGTCAGAGAGGAAAAATACACAAATGCTGATGTTGTATCAGACTTCAGTGGCACCAGATCATGAAGATGAGTGCTTTGAATTATTCAACAAAAACAGGGTTGTGTATGTTTACGTAGGTGAACTAACACCAAAGTCTGGTATAATAAGCTCATTATAAGTATGGAATGTTTCCACCTAGAGGATGATGGGAGTTCAACTTGAGTGCAGTGGGAATCGATATAACTGTGATGATGTCCTTGATCCTGTCATAGTTTGGAGGGGTTTCTCTTTGATTGTTCAGGATTCACCTTTCCATTTCCCAAATGTTGACCTATCACCAAGGAAAAAGACAGACACGTTTACACAGCTCAATTTTTCTTTCTTTTTTTTGTTTACCCCTATTACTTTTCTTTTCTTCACTTGATTTTACATTTACAGAGAATAACTGTAGAGAGTGGTTTGTGTTGATATGTGGTAACTGAAGATCAGAATGTTTTTTAAAGAATGGAAACAGGACAGAGTAAACTCATCACTGGGAGATGAAAAATAAAATAAAAAAAAAAATAAGAAGAAGAAGAAAGGAGAAAGGAAAAAATCAAGAGGGACATACACAAAATCAAAATGAAATAAGCCAGTCATCTTAAAAGCAGGATTTTTAAAGCTTGAGGCTTACATTGATGTATAATAATGTGTATTTGTGTGTGTGTGTGTGTGTGTGTGTGTGTGTGTGTGTGTGTGTGTGTGTGTGTGTGTGTGTGTGTGTGTGTGTGTGTGTATGAAACAGTTCGACTTGGCTCTCTAATGGCTTTCCCCTTCATTTGCTTGCTTCATTCAGGAGTCAACGCACAAAAGCGCACACACCCACATGCCCTGCTGACTGAAAGGCAGCAAGGATAAGTGGTAGCTCGCTGAAAAGAAGGGAGAGAGAGGAGGTCGCCATAGCAACATCGGGGGGTTGTTGCTTTTATTGGAGAAAGAAAATCAGCTCTGCGTATCCTCCTATCTCTCTCTCTCTCTCTCTCTCTTTTCTCTGTCTCTCTTTTTCCCTCTCTCACTCAACAATTCTTCTTTTTCTCTGTGCGTTCAATTTTCATCTTCCGCGAGCTGACGTCAGCTGCTTGAGACATCTACACAGGATGTGGAATTCAAGTCACGTCTGCTGTTAAATTGTCTTCTTGTTAGTACTTTCAATGTGAAGTGGAGATGAATACACAGCATCATGTTCATCATCATGTTTTTTAAAGTCGTACTTAGAATTGAATGACTTCAGGTTTATATCTGTTTTGCAGAAAAATAAGCGGAATTACAGATAAAGGTATAGGTTTGTGTCTTCACTTCTGTTATCCAAAGGTGATGCACCGACTGACAGTGTTTTGAAACCGTGTCTGCTGTCATAATGCAGTATCTAAGGCCGTGTTAGCTGTCACTGAGTTTCTGAATCAGACTAACTTATTATTAGTAAACTGACCTCTGCTGAAGCTACTTACATCTCACTCAGTCAACTTTAGGAATGTGACTCTTTTTCAGAAAATAGCACATGCACCCACACAAACGCACACACACACACACACATCACAGGCCTGTACATCATAATAAGTCATATCCTAACAGGCTGCATGTGAAAATATCCAAACTGTGGTATGGTAATGCTCACCATCCTGTCTCTCATTTGCATTATTTGAATTCCGTTCACAGGTGGACAGTTCTCCAGCTGGACCTGAGAACATTCAAGGACAACCCTCCCACATCACGGCTTAACATGTCCGTGTGTGTGTAGGTGTGTGTGTCTATGTGTGTGTGTGTGTGTGTGTGTGTGTGTGTGTGTGTGTGTGTGTGTGTGTGTGTGTGTAACAGAGAGCGCATACACAGTAACATGGCCAAGAGAAAATGATTGAGAATTTGCTGCCATGGTGACAAGGCCAGCAGTATCTAATAGCAACGGGTTGTTGAGAAACCTGCATTTTGTAGGAGGGGTGTTGAGGATGATAGAGGTAGAAGGAGACAAACACAGAGAAATATGTGACAACATATTGTACATACTTTCAAAGTGTATTTTTTCATTCTTTTTTTTTTTTGGTTTTTTTTTTTATTCAAAAAGTAAGAAAACTACAGATGGAGGCTTATCTTCACTATTGTTTTTTTCTTCAATTTATGCCACATCTAAGAGTCAATGCCTGTAAATTAATCTGAAAAATATAAAGACAAAGAGCATCTAAATGTTAATGTGATTCAGGTTAGGTTTCATTATGTGGTTAAAAATTAACCATCAAAGAATACTTTAAAAGCATCAGATATTATAGTAGATATTATAGTAATTGATTTGAACTGTTAAACTTTTGTGGTTACACTTTCCCAAATGTGAAACTGTGTCAATTCTGTTCAATGGTCATGTTTTATCATCACCCTGATTCAAACAGCCAAGAAACTGCAGATCATTTTCAGGATTATTTTTGTCTCTACTTTAAAAAAAAAAAAAGGACCAATGGCCCTGTAGTCCAATGGCATATTTAAAGACATTAATTGACATTTGTTTGACCTTTCAAGGTCACTGAATGTCAAAGATGATGGCACTAAATAAAAGCCTATATGTGACTTCCTATCTATTGCCAATATTAATTATATCAATATCTTCAACTGTTTTCAAGTTGCAGCACTTTGAAATTTGTCCCATTATAAACCAATGGGGATTTTTAAAATTTTACAATCATGAATCATTACAAAAATTCAAAAATCAATATTTCCCAATTCTTTGAACAAACTTGGTAGACCTTACCCCAAAGATGTTCCACAACAAATATCAAGTCATTCTGACTGACGGTTTCAGAGAAGAAGATTCTTGCAAAATTGTTTACAGATGGACAGATACCAACTGATACCAATAGTCCACCGGACCTCTCAGGCTGTTGGACTAAAAATGGATTGTTACATCCCAAAGATTCAGTGCCTGCAAATCAATCACACTGGTTCCACTTCTGAAAAATAAAAACACAAAGAGCTGTGATTCAGGTTTGTTTTTTATTGTTCAGTTGAAAATGAAATATCCAAAGTATATTGTATGTGCATCAGATCTAATCATAACATGGAGGATCTTTGACTTTTATGTTTACTCATTTGTTATGTATTTTTGTTAAAAATAATGAAGCGGTTAATGGATGAAATACAAGCTACTTGATGAGGGAAATGTCACTAGTTTTAACAGCTGATGTTTATGATTTCACTTTCCCAGAACTGTTGTATGTGTCATGATCTGTATCTGTGTGGCCCTCAGTTCCTCCCTCCCTGTCATGATCTGTACCTGTGTGGCCTCAGCTCCTCCCTCTCCTCATCTCCTCATCATCGGACTCACCTGCTGGCGCTGTGTGGCTGCAGCCAATCACCTTCAAGCCTATTTAAGGCTTAGGTTTGCAGCCATGCAGCGCTGGTCCATTGTTCTCCTTATCCTCTCCATAACCCGGACATTTTTCCATATTCATCCACGGACTCTGACCCCAGGTTTTGTATGTTTTTTTGGACTCTGTTTTTGCTTTAGTTTTTTGTGTTAGGTTTTTCGTTGTCTGGTTTTCTTTTTTTTAATATTTTGTTAAATAAACTTGTTATTTTTTCCCTTCAGTACCGAGTCCTCTCTTTTTCCCCCGTTGTGACAGTATGATCATTTTTTAAAAATAATTTGTCTGATTCAAACAGGCAAAAAACTGCAGATGACGGATAATTTTGACTATTATTTTCCCCTCTACTTAAATATGGACTGCTATATCCCTAAAAGTCTGCCTGCAAATTAATCACCCTGAAAAATATAAATACAAAGAGTGTCAATGTGATTCAGATTAGGTTTTTACTGTTTACTTGAAAATGAGTCATTAAAGGATACTTCGCATACATCAGATCATAATCATAAAACTCACATCTTATACATTTATATTTGCTTATTTTCTTAGCAGTTATTAATTAAAATAATGAGGCAGTTAACATAATGAAGTACAAAACAAGCCAATGACTTTAACAGTTAAAGTTTGCTGCTACACTTTCTCAGATCTGCGGTTGAATGATCACTTTCAATGTTTTTTCTGACACAAACATCCAAGAAAGTCACTGATGGATGCAATAAGACTATACAACTCCACCCATGACTGAACAATAACTCATCCGGTGCCGTTTCATTTTCGTGGAATACAAAAATACACAGTGTAATATTCATCCAGTTTTATCCCAATTACAACGTGCAATAATGTTTTTACATATACATTTTCTAGTCACTTTCTCCTCACCCTCTATGCCCATTATTTATTATTATACTATCTGCACTCTGCATTTGTTGTTTACTATTTAAAAAAAAAAAAAGAAAAAAAAAAAAAAAAAAAAGCATGTTTCTGTCTATTTAAATGTGTGGTTCTTTTTAAAATGTCAGCCTTGCTTCACTATTGATCCTTTTGATTGGAATTTCATTCTACATGTCATATGTTGAATGACAATAAAGAATCTTGAATGTTCTCACTACTATCATTACTTTTATTTATTTATTTATTTATTTATTTATTTATTTATTTATTTATTTATTTATTACCTGTGCTCTAAATAATAAGTATCACATCCAAAACTGTCATTTCCTGCAAATTAATCACATATTTTCTGCCTGAAAAACATGAGAGCACATAAATACACAAATGTTAATGTGATTTTAGTTGTAAATGAAGCCGCCAAACAAATATTAGACAGTTTATGCATCAGATATTATCATAATATCTAGATCTTGTCCATTTGTTAGACAGGACTATTAAAAACAATGAAGCAGTTAATGTTTGAATTACAATACAAGCTGCTTGAAGAAAGATGTTTTTGATATTAAAAATTAAAAGTGGTGTCACTGTCCCAGATGTGAGACAGTGACAGTAAAGCAGAGATGAAAGATCTTTTGTTTCCAACAGTGAAGACAACAGCAGATGGAGGCTCATTCTCACTATTGTTTCCCCCTCTACTATAAATATGGACTACCACATCTCCAAAAGTCACACTTATCACACCTGTTTCCATGAAGAAAAAAGTCAAAATAAAAGCAAATGTTGTATTTGACTGTTGTTTTGTTGTTTGTATCGATACTCAGAGTCAGGTGGGGGGACTTCAGTGACCTTATCCTGTCTCTACAACGACAGAAAGCTCCATCATTTCTGTGTGTCATATATCAGTATGTGTGTGTTATTATGTGTGTGCTGTGTGTGGGAGACGGCGGCAGGTCTGTGTTTATCGGTTAGTTCCTGTACATGGTTGCCATGGTGAAAAAATGAGAGAGTTTGGTTTGATCAGTAAGTTTAAGGTGTTTTGTGCTGTAAAAATGAAAAAGCATTGATGTTTTAGTGGTTCACAGGACCTCCTTGGTATGTGGTATTCCTGAAAGCTTTCACTCTTTCAAAGGCCAGGTTACGTAGCTTTACTGGGGACTAAAACGTCCAAGAAGTAGTTTCTAGTTTGTTGAATATCTATTACAAGACTACCCCCAAACTCTTCATGGATTATTTACTCTCTCTGGTGGAGACATTTGGTAGTGCATTTAACACTTGACTCACCAGCTGTGGTTTGTAAAGAAAAAAACAATTGTGCAATTTACAACTTTGGAAATACAAAGACAAAGCAGTGAAAAGTGAGCACTTATCATAAATGTGATTATCAAGTTGCCAACTTTCTTAGATATGTGCAAAAATCTGGCCAAACAACATGGAATTTAATAAAGAAAAAAGGATCATTTAAATCAATAACAAAATACAAGTTAGAAGAACATCTAACCAGTCTCAATGTAGAAACAACTAATATACAAAAAACAGAGTATCAAAACTTTGTTTGGATTTATTATGATTATTATTATTATAGAAAATCTAAAATTGCCAAAGCTGAACGTAATTGACAAAATCCGTAAAATGTTCACTTAAGTTGTAGTGTAGTTGTCAATTGTATTCAGATCCTTCCTTAACCCTCCCACAGTCTTTGTCGGGCAGAAATGACCGATGGTCCTGTATATTCCCGGATCTTGACATTGTATATAAACCGCCCTCCCACTGCCTCCGTTGGGTTGGTCGGACTCACACACTCCCGCTGTCTTTGTTGGGTCGAAGAGACCCTATCAAGCCCAACTCTACGTATGAACCTCTCCCCTGCTGTCTGCGTCAGGTTGGAGGGACCTTATCAAGCGTCAGTTTTACATATAAAACCACTCTCCCGCTGTCTTTGTCGGGTTGAAGAGACCCTATTGAGCCCAACTTTGCGTTTGAACCTCTCTCCCACTGCAACAAAAACATGCTTCTCCTCAGCATGAAGCATGATGAGGCCGAAATCAGCAACTGCAGAGACAGGAAGCCAGCTATCATCCTTGATTACAACAGTAATAAAGAAGGAGTAGTAGACAACCTGGATAAGCTGATCGCCATGTATAGTTGCAGGAGGATGACCGCCCACTGGCCCCTGGCGACCTTCACCAACATCGTCGACGTGTCTGCCTACTTCATGATATGGCAGGAGGTCAACACTACCTGGATGTCTGATAAGTGCAACAAGAGGAGGGTGTTCCTGGAGCAGCTGGGGAGGGCAGTCATGACTCCGCTCATCAAAAGAAGGGGGTGTGTACCCCACACTTCAGTGTCTATGGTTATCGTTAGAACCTTGCGGAGGGCTGCTGCTGCTGCGGCTACTAATACTAATACTACTACCACCGCTACTGTTACTACTACTACTGCCAGTACTAGATCCTGTGATTGCCCCCTGCTGAACAACAAGCACAACAACAAGAACAAGTCGATGGACGAGACCGAAGCCGAAGCCGAAGCTGGCACCCAACTGGGGAGGCTGAACTGGTGCCTGATGTAGTGGCACCCGATGAGCGGGTGGAGACTGTGGTGGTGGTAACGGCTGCTGGGCTGAGCAAACAGAAGAGGTCTCAGATCTGTCCCTCGAGAAATGCACGTAATGCACGCCACCACTGTCAGAAATACATCTGCAAAGCCCGTTAGTTCACACGCTGCCCTGACTGTGCTGACCAGGCATTTAGAGACTAAATTCACTCGACACCAAGAACACGGGAGAGAAGAATGGGTGGCAGACTAGAAGGGGCGCTGCTACCAATTGTGGGACCCATGAAAGGTAGATGTTGTGGACCCTTTCAGAAAATGCAGTATCTTGTCGATTTGTTGGTGCACGCGCGCGGGGGGGGGGGGGGGGGGTAACATCACTTATGCTGGTGTGAAAATGAAACTGAAACTTAACATACTTTCAACACCCAATTCCCAACTTCTGTGCCTTTCTTATACAGCGGATCTTATACCAAATTTTCACAACTTCTAGCCTGTATCTACTGGACCCCCTTCACTGCTCTATGGGCCCCCCACAAATGTTGGGCCCCATGAATTTGTCATGTTTACCCCCCACCCACCCACCTATTGGCACCCCAGCAGAATAGTATACACAATACAAAGGCAGAGGAAGAGCTAACCCTCCCTCAGTCTTTGCAGGTAGAAATGACCCACTGTTCCATAGATTACTGCACTCTCCCTCTACCCTCGTCAGGTTGGACGGACCCTGTTGAGGAAACTTTGCATATAAACAGTCTTTGTCGGGTTGAGGAGGCCCTCTCGAGCTCAAGAGGAAGACACAAGATGAAGGCAGCAGAAGGATGAAGCAGCTTTCTCTCAAACTGCAGCTAAAGGTTATTATGGGTTTGATATGGTAAATATTTTGGAAATGATGAGAATTCTTTAAAGCTCTTGACCATAGTTCATTACCATATGAGTAATGACATAAGAATGGCGCAACAACATAAAAACAATGATGATATATAGACTTTAACATGGGTTGAATGAACTGGGGCATGTTGAAACTCTCATGCAATAAGCTTTCACACTCTGATTATCAAGTGCTTTACTACTAAGCTGTTGTTAGCAGATAACACCACACATATTCAGAGTAAATAACAATAAAGAGAAAGGACTGGCTGAGCTGCAAAGAGGTGATTATGACTTGTCCTGAAATTTTATGCCATTGCCTGGAAACTTGCAATATGTCCACCCACAGTTATATAAACAGGAAAATACACAAATGTTGGTAGTGTGTGATTCAGTTTTGGTGTCTATTGTTGTTGAGAACAAAAAAAAAAAAAAAACGGACAAAGACTACAGTAGATATGCCTCAGTTACAATCATAAAATATATCTTGTACATTTATTTTAGCTGTTAAAGATTGTGCGTTCACTTTCCCACATGTGAAAATGTGACACTTAGAAGATTGAGTTGGTAAATGTTTTCTCTTAAAATAATCCCTGGAGTCAGTGGCTGTTTAGCCGGCTGAAAATGTGTCATTTCCCACCTTTTTTTCTATTTTTATGATGAGCCAGTGTCAGTTCTGCTCATTATGGCCATCCAAAGTACACATCATGTCCACCCAAAAGTTTTATCAACTTCAGTAAGTGTTTTCCTCCACATTCTCTACATGTGCATCCCTTAATAACAGTAAATATATTTAGAAGTTAAAGGCTTAAAGGCCCAAAGGCTAAATATATCATTTTGTCAACATATCATAACATAAATATTAGGGGTGTTAGAAAATATCAGGTCTGCAATATATCACCATAGTTTATTTCACAATACTATATTGATATTAAAAAGTACTGTATCGATATTTTTAGGTATTTATTCAAATGCAGATATGGTGGAGGTTCATTTTTGTTTTTCATTTTTCTTTATTGTTTATATTTCACTGATCTGCCATGGCGGAGGTCTGTGCTCTCCGAGTGCTTCTAGTTCTACATTGAATGTTACATAATATTGACCAAAGAGCTGATCGCAGTCAAGGTCAAAAGCTTCTTTCCATTTTAATTTCTAAATGACGTTAAATCAGGTCAGGTCGCAGACTAAACCGTGATAACTGATATTTAAACTCTAAGGATGATAAGGTAAATAACACTCACTAAATCAACAACAGTATTAAGTCCTTATGCTAACGGAAAACGCTTTGACTAAAACTTTGCTGCCCAAGCACTATTCTGAGTTTCATGAAATGCAACAACATTAAAAGGGCCCTTTATAAAAACTTGATTCTTATTGAAGTCTGAGATATTTACTGCCTGCTGAAAATTATATGAGGTGACACGGTGGTGCAGTGGATAGCACTTGTGCCTCACAGCAAGAAGGTCCTGGGTTCAATTCCAATGAATGAAAGGTGGGACCTTTCTGTGTGGAGTTTGCATGTTCTCCCCATGTCTGCGTGGGTTCTCCTCGTCTACTCTGGTTTCCTCCCACCGTCCAAAGACATGCACTGATAGGGTAATCAGTTAATCTAAATTGCCCATAGGTGTGAATGTAAGAGTGATTGTTTGTCTCTATACGTCAGCCCTTCAGTGAACTGGTGACATGTCCAAGGTGTACCCTGCCTTCACCCATAAGTAGCTTGGATAGGCTCCAGTGACCCCCTAATGAAGATAAAGCAGGTTCAGAAAATGAATGAAAATTAGACACATAGTCCTTAAAAAAATAAAACTACTGACATCACCTGTTTCACTTAACCAAAAGCAACAACCTTGGAATGGGATATTTTATCAGATCATATTATTATCGAAAGGCATTTGAAGGTTATCACTGGATTTCACTCGACCAAACAAATGAATGAGCTCAATGTGTGAGTTTTGCTGATTTGTTAAAATACATCAAACACAGTTCACAGATAAGGTTTGGAACCCAGGACTATAAAAAGGCCTGTGTGCCGTCAGATCGTTGTACAGAGGCACCATGGGCAAACTACTCATTTGCGTTGGTAAGCGGAGCCTTTTCCATGGATCTCTTATTCTACATATTACAGACTGCCTATCATTAACTACTCAGGTCTCTGTTACCTTTTCCTCATGCTGTCTGATTTTGTCTCCTCTCTGCAGGACTGGCTCTCCTGCTGCATGTGCAGCTAGGTAATCATATTAGTCATCCACCCCAGTAATTTATATCCACCTGTATTTTAGTCAGTGCAGTTCAAGAGCACAGTCTGTTTGTTTGATGTGTTTCAGGATCCTCCTACATCCTCTCCTGTTATTTCACTAACTGGGGACAGTACCGTCCCGGAGCAGGAAAGTATTTCCCCACCAACGTTGACCCATGTCTCTGTGACCATCTGATCTATGCCTTTGCTGGAATGGGCAACAACATGATCAAGACCTACGAGTGGGATGATGAGAAACTCTACGCACAGTTCCAGGCCCTGAAGAACCAGTTAGTAGAGTTTAACAGTTTACAGAGAGTTAAATACACTCATGTACAAAGGTGTCAGAGGGTGAAGTATGTTTCTCTGCTTACAGGAACAGCAACCTGAAGACTCTGCTGGCCATTGGAGGATGGAACTTTGGCACTGCAAAGTAAGTAGTAATGTACAATAGTGGAAAAAAAGTTTTCGGAGATTCTTAAAGTTTTACACATTCCCACATATTATCATGATGTATTTGTGGAAAAATCATTTTGTTTTAAAAGATCTGGCTGCATCAGACAAACACAAACAAATGTAAATGATTTTTATTGTTAACAAGAGGAAAAAACATAACTAAATTCTTGACAATTTCAACATGTCGTATCCTGGATGTGTTTCATTAACATCCAGTTTTGGCCTCAACAGAACTGAACATGTGCAGAAGGGAGCATGTGCGTTCTGAGAATAATAACAATACTTGGTACAGTTCCGTGACATAAAGTCATTTTTAATGTAATATGGGGTGTCCAAAACTATAAATGATCAACACCATTGGTATATTTTAACGATTTTGATGCACTTACAGAAATCTCTCTGTTTTCTTCTCTCCAGGTTCACAGCTATGGTGTCTTCCCCTGCCAATCGTCAGACCTTTATCGACAGCGTGATCAAGTTCCTGCGTCAGTACCAGTTTGATGGTCTGGATATCGACTGGGAGTACCCCGGCTCTCGTGGCTCCCCACCTCAGGATAAGGAGCGCTTCACCGTCCTCGTCCAGGTACGCTGTCAAATGCTGTCAAATTCTGTCTGGAAACATCTTTGGACATCTTTCAACTTTAATTAAGTCAATTATACAAAACCCATAACTCTATTCCTCTCTCTTCATCCCTCTGTAGGAGTTGATGAGTGCTTTCGAGGCTGAGGGCAAGAAGACCAACCGTCCTCGTCTGATGCTGACTGCTGCTGTGTCCGCTGGAAAGGGAACGATTGACTCCGGATACCAGATTGCCCAGATTGGAGCGTAAGTAAATGAGCCGACACATCCCATCCAATTTTCACAAAATGCTGCGCTTACTCAAGCCTGACATTATGCTTCTTTTTCTTTTTTTTTTCTAGTGTGCTGGACTACTTCCACGTGATGACCTATGACTTCCACGGTTCTTGGGAGCACAATGTCGGAGAGAACAGCCCTCTGTACAAGGGCCCCGCTGACCAGGGAGCCATGATCTACTTCAACGTGGTAAGTAAACGCATCATCTTTATGAGTGTCAATCTAAAGTTGCTTCACAAACAACCCAGAGGCTTCCAGGTTCTGAATCCACTGGAGGTTGTAAGTGAGGAGACTCTGTGTTCTGTTAGACAGTTGTGTTCAAGTGCATTGGCTGCCTATCACAAGTCCAGTGTTAGTTGTCAGTGCGTTTATTTCAGTAGCAGAAATAATTCTCTACCTCACTTTCTCATCCTGTTGTGCTTAATTGATTCTTTTATCAACAGTATGATAACAATATTATTTTCAAGGGATTTAATGCATGGTTGAACTGACAGATGAATACATCCAGGGCTATTGTCTTTATTTTTGTAAATAAATCAGTGTTGTATTGTTGTGACAAACTTTTACACACACATGTGTATCTTCTTATTAACAGGACTATGCTATGAACTACTGGAAGAGCAATGGTGCCCCAGCTGAGAAGCTTCTGGTTGGTTTCCCCACCTATGGTCACACTTTCCGTCTTGCTTCCTCTAACACCGCTGTGGGAGCTCCCGCCAGTGGACCTGGACCTGCTGGACCTTTCACCCGTCAGGCTGGATTCTGGGCCTACTATGAGGTACCAAGACCACGTCTATTGAGTTGTCTGGATTCAAATGGCAGGACAACATATGCATATGTGTTGTGTAGATCCCTGACTGTAAGTCTTCATCTCCCATCAGATCTGCACCTTCCTGAAGCAAGGAGCCACCCAGGCTTGGGATGCCCCCCAGGAAGTGCCATATGCCTACCACCAGGGAACCTGGGTTGGATATGACAATGTTAAGAGCTTCCAGAACAAGGTATAAAAAGACTTCGGTATACTTTGTTATTTGTTGTCCATTCACCACTGTTGGTGAGCAAAGCTGTGGTTGAGACTTGGCTTAACCGGTCATTTGCTCTACAGATTCAGTGGCTGAAGCAGAGCGGTTTCGGAGGAGCCATGGTGTGGAGTCTGGACCTGGATGACTTCAGTGGCACTTTCTGTGGCCAGGGAAAATACCCACTGATCAACACCATCAAGAGTGGACTGGGAACTGGAACTTGTAAGACACGCCTAAACCACATATGCTTTGTCAATCCATGTAATTATGCCTGTTTCCGTCTTCTAACATGTCCTTCTCTTCAGCCTGCACAGCTCCCATTAACCCCAACCCTCCAGTCACACCCACTCACCAGCCTCCTCCCCAGCCTGGCGGTGGTGGCAGCAGCGGTGGTGGCAGCAGCAGTGGTGGCAGCAGTGGTGGCAGCACTGGATCTGGCTTCTGCGCTGGAAAGGCTAACGGACTGTACCCAGACCCAACTGACAAGAACCACTTCTATGAGTGCGACCAGGGACAGACCTACCTTCAGCACTGTGCTGTTGGCCTGGTCTTTGATGACAGCTGCAAGTGCTGCAACTGGGCTTAAATCACCATTGGTAGAACTTAACACTAGTTGTTCATAAGTTAGGAGCTGGGTCAACGATCATGTAACAACAGACATTTCAGCAAAGACCCATAAAAGAACAGCTCTGTAACATCTATGTAAACGAAATAAACAACTGCATTTAAATCATCACCATTGTTTGATTTATTTGTCTGACTTGAATGTGTAAGCAATAACAAAACCTGATCCATGTGGGTGTCATGTGGAGACCTTGGAGATGATGACGAACTAGGATGTGAATGGAGTTGTGTCCACTTAAGCTCAGACCATGGAAATTTTTAAAGCACATATAACAGGATTTCTGAGATCACATTGCTGGAAGATAAGTAAACTCAAACCATTTTGTTCAATGTTCAAGGTCTTTGTGACCTCATGTTTGACCATTCTTTTGAATGTGACATCTCAGGAACACCTTGAAGGGTTCTTTCCTTAGTGCAAACATCCACTTAGACTCAAGGAGACAGTGAATAGACTGTGGGGGCAAAAGGTTGTTGTGAACTCAGAATGTGCTTGAACAGATTATGAGGTGAAGACACTGAAGACATGTGACTTAGTGATACCAGTGACAATTCTGTGTTTTCTATCTGAACCCATAAAGACCCAAACATCCACTGGTGACCTAAATCATTTACTGATATAAATAATTAAATACCTGTTGCTCCACTAATCCTATCAATAGATGTAAATAATTGGTGTAAAATGCAGTTTGTCTTCTTTTCATATCATGAGATATGCCCCATTTGGACATTCAGAGGCTCTGTAGTGAATGTAGAAACACCATCATCTTCTACAATATTGATTCACCAGTAAAACCCGTGGATGGACAGTGGATGGAGACACTTGTTTTTATGTTCAGTTAAGGGTATATTTTATTGAAAACGTAACTTTTTCTTCTGTTTTCTCTATTTTTTATATAACCCTTAACTTTAATTTGAGCTTTTATGAACATCTACATAATCAGTGAATTAAATATAGGAAAATACCAGATTTTTTTTAAGACTGCAAATTACTTAGCATAATATTAGAATAAATGGTGATAAATTACTTAACAAAAGTTAAAAAGGGAGAAAAAAAATCCTCTGGGAACTGCCACAAAAGTAGCATTGGCTCTTTATGTGTTAATGGCGCAACATGTTTGAAGTAAAGAAAAAAAAAGTCTAATACACCAGCTTGTCAGGGCTAGAGCCTTCATGCTATTTTTTGTGTTATTGACATTGTCCTCGTATTCCTGTTCACTTCCTACCCTTTACATCTATTGTGACTGACCTCTCTGCCCCAGATGTTCTGCCCCTGTGTCTCACTAGGTCCCTTTTCCAGGTGTATTTAATTTCTTCACCTTGTGCCAGTTTGTCTTCATTGTCTATAACAAGCATTCCAGCCTCTTGTTTCCCAGTAATCTATTTTTATGTTGGACCCCTGCTTTGTGTACTGCGCTGTCGTCTCATCTAATTGCTTTAGACTTATTTGCGTTTCCTGACTGATTTTCATTTGCTGAACCATTTGCCTCATTAAAGACACTTTTACCTGACACCAGTTTATTGTCAGACACATCATAGCTAACACCCCCTATTTTTCAGGAGATACTATATACTATATTATCTCCTATTAACTAATTTGATCATTAGAACAAAATTAGACCAGTGTCAGATTAATGTAAAAATTTGAATGACATGATGCTGCTGTACACTTCCATAAATATGTACAAGCAATATAGACTTGTCAATAAAAGAATGCATTGTTTTTCTATTCTTACATCATTTTTACCATTTGCAATATATGTATGAGAAACCACTGATGTCTGCAAGAGCCAAAATTAGCAGAAAACTGGTTGATCAGAGCCAACCAGTCTATTTCTGCTTTTTTAAGACAAACACATAAAATACGATCTGCACTGTAGAAATGCAGTGTAATAACATCAGAAAGTAATAACTAGTAATTGTCTGCAGACTTACCAGTGGACACAAGGTAGACCCATCAGGAAACATAATACTGTCATTAAAAAGGTACATCAAACAAGCACATCATAATCACCTCTAAATATAAGAAAACACAGAGAATCAAGTGGGGAATTTTATCTTAAATGGTAAAAATATTAAAAACTAAACTGTTTTTTTTCAATACAAACTGAGGCTAACATTTAGATGCATTACACATCATAATAAATGAACATGTCACCTAATAATGGAAACTGAGACTGCCAACTAAAATCATTAAAAAAAAACAAAATGGACCACAGAGGAGAAATAGGAAGCTTAGTCAGAGCCTATGAAAGTCAGGCCAGGAAGAGAAAAATGAAAAGCATCAAGTAACATATTGTAGTTTTGTGTTTTTAATTAACTGGTGTTATAAGTCACACAATATTTTACCAATTGTCCTACAGGCTTTACACCAATGTAAGCAATGGGACCCAAAACTGAAAAGATGGCTAAGCCTGCAAAGACACTGATGCCTAAGAGGGAATGAAAATCATATGAGTCATTGAGTTAAGTAAACACTTTTGACATAACATGCTCTATTTCACACGTACAAGATTTAATAAACCTGTGGAGACAGCCAGGGTGAAACCACTTAACCCGAAGAGAGCTGTCTATATAAAAAGCAGTTCTTTTAAATTATTTTACATTATCCAGGTAAATGAGATTGACAAACATGGATGACACTGTTTGATGATACTAAACTTTCTGCCTCCAAGATGTGTCTAAGTGTGAAATGTCAAAAATCAAATCAACTACATACTGTGAGAACCTACATTATTAAAGGGAAGTGGACTCTGTCTGTGTGTGTGTGTGTGTGTGTGTGTCTTGAGCATCACACAAAGTCTAGAAAGAGCTGACTGC
The DNA here is from genome assembly GCF_902148855.1 of Sphaeramia orbicularis. Taxonomy (NCBI): domain Eukaryota; kingdom Metazoa; phylum Chordata; class Actinopteri; order Kurtiformes; family Apogonidae; genus Sphaeramia; species Sphaeramia orbicularis. Next base: position 27,115,686 of record NC_043961.1, on the reverse strand, counting down.
TGCAGTTTGGCATACTTATAAATTGTCGGTCAAGGAAAAGACTAGCGAAACAGCAAGTTGATAGGACCAATATTTTTGGAGATATTAGTAATTTTCGAATATAATAGCTTTACAATCACATTGCTATATACGCAGAATAGAATCATCACTGAAGTGGGTTACCTAGCAACAGATAAACAATATGGCCATGTTGCCAAGGTGTCAAATTTCATGTGCAGAAACAGACATGCCAGCTGAGAGGTTATTCAACTGAAAATACCAGTGGAATTTACCAAGAAAGTAAAGGAATGAACTGTATCAGAGGATCTACAACCTGTGGTTCCCCACAGGTTAATATTAATGGAATATGAAATGAATGCTTCCAGTGTTGGAGAATAACCTACAAGTCCCTGATTCATGTCTGCACTAAAGCAGTCTAAGTAAACAGTGTTTTCCACATCTGTCCACATAAAACGTCAAATTGGACCTTCATCTTTTTTCTCAGACAAAAATGTCTCTGTAGCAAGTGCTCATATACATTCAGAGGTCAAGTGCACATAAGACATACGTGATACATTTATGTTTATGTATGTTAAGTGTCATACTATAGAAGCCTGCACCTGGATATAAGGGTCACCTTTGACTTTGGACACACAGGTCATAAGTGACACTAGTTAGATATGCAACACAATTTTATGCTGTTACATGTTCACATATTTGTGAGTTTGTTTTTGCCTTTGTTTGGTAGGATATGTGTATATGTGTGTAACTGTAAATGTCAGGTTCTGTTATTTTTATTTGTAACACCTGTAACCAAAATAATTTATCTGTAATGTATTTATAATGGTAAGAGAATATTGAAAATATATTTAAGTTTGTGAATATACTACTTTGAGTAACATCACAAATTATATATGAAGCAATTTATTCTGTCATTCGTAGTAACATGCATTTTTTTTTTTTTAATCAAATAGCAACTAATTTGAAACTATTTCCTTACCATGATTAATAAGGTTTTGGTTAGGTTTTGTCGATTAAGAATAATAACCTTTGGCAAATGCATCACATGCAACTCAACATTCCTCAGTTCTAAGTGAACTGAATGTAAAGCAAAGCTGTGGGAACTAAATAAATGAACTAGACCATTCCTGTTGACTTGAAGCCTCTGATTAGAGCTGTAGTGACCATTATGGAGTTCAGCAGCAGACAGAGAGTGAAATGCCAAACTACTGGTCCTGTTTCATCCAGCCCGCTAGATCTCTGCAGAGCTACATGACTGCAGGGGGAAAAATAATGACTCTCCAGCCACAACAATAAGATGAATAAACTGTGTGCATGATGTGTGGGATTCTTACTCCCAGCACTGCTCACTCGGACTCAGGAACTGTGGTGGTGTTGGATGAAGGACAAGTGGTGTCCAGTTTGCCTCTAAAAGACCACTGATGTTAAAAAAAACTTGAAAATGGTGGGAGGACCAGTATGTTAGTTGATTTAAATATCAATTAAACATTTATCACACCAAGCAAAACTGGTCATGAGGAAACACCACTTTATAGGAATAGATGAGGGGTGGAAAAAGCATCTTTGGCTGTGTCACTGCAGTTGCCTCAGCTGGTCCACAGCAGAGGAGACAAGGAGGAGAACATGTAGTACAAACTGTGGGTGATGATGATGTTATAGTAAATGGATGCCATGGCATTAACAGTAACCATGGAAATACTAATACCTGCAGAAGATAACATGTCGCATAACACTTATAAAAGTACACACATAATCATTCATAGTTAAGCTTAAAGATGCAATGCTTGATAGCATTTTAGTGTCACCGGGGAAAAAAATTGTGCCCAGATTTTGTCTACTCACAGGCACTTTCAGAAAAGGGAAGGGAGTAAATACACCTCTAAGCACTGATAACTGATCAGTTTGCATCTGATGTGAGCGATTCTACTGCTGTAATCTGTGTCTTTGAGGCTTAGAACGTGGCCTCACTTTTCCACAACAGCATGAAACAACATCAGATCATCTATATTTATATTCAGCCTTCAGACCCAGAGGTGAGAAATGCAGAAGTGAGGCGTGCGTTTTAATATTTCAGTGTATTTTCCCTCCTCGGTTTGGTCCTCCAGCTATACTCATTGATATTCCTGATTCAGGTTAAATGTTTGTATTACACTTATTCCACAGCTGCAGGAGGTTTTCCCCTGATTTGACATTAAACATTAGTGGATGACTTCATAAAACTGATGCTGTTTAATATTGACACTGATTTGTCTGGTGATGATGATCAGTTCAGATTTGCTGCATTTTCTAATGAAGGACCTTTTTTCCTACAACCCATAAAGACCCAAACAGCTACCAGTGTCCAAAACCATCTACTGATCTAAACTGTTTAATACCTGTTGATCCACTAATCCTATCCGTACAATAATTTATGAAAAATACAGTTTGTCATCTTTTCATGGTCATCAGATATAACCCATTTGGATGTTCAGAGGCTTCGTAGTTACCATGGAAACACCGTCATCTTCTACAACATTGATTCACCAGTAAAACCAATGAAGTTGAATGAAGAACAGTGGATGGAGACACTTGTTTTTATGTTCAGTCAATGGTATATTTAATTGAAAACGTAACTTTTTTCTTCTGTTTTCTCTATTTTTGATATAACCCTTAACTTTAATTTGAGCTTTTATGAACATCTTCATAATCAGTGAATTAAATATAGGAAAATACCTTTTTTTTTTTTTAAGAATGCAAATTGTTTAGCATAATATTAGAACAAATGGTGATAAATTACTTAACAAAACTTAAAAATGGAGAAAAAAAATCCCCTGGGAACTGCCACAAAAGTAGCATTGGCTCTTTATGTGTTAATGGGGCAACATGTTTGATGTGAAGAAGACACTGGGTTTATGATCATTTATTGATATCTTTGCTGAAAAAGTCACTTTTACTTCAGTTTTCTCTGTTTTGATATAATAACCTGCCACTTTAATCTGAGCTTTTATGAACATCTACATGATCAGAAAATTAAATGTCCTCCAAAGACCAAGGGAAGTAAAGGTTTTGGGTTTTTACATTACATAATTACTTTGATTGGAAATAGCATGATGCAACTTTTTTTTCCAGATACATTTATGGAAAGTCCTTTACAGTAAACTTTTTTTTGTGTGTGTGTAAGTAAAGCTGTGAAAGTCTTGTCCCCAACAAAGGACAAAAATGCATTTCAGGGTCTCAGGAGGATATAGGAAAATACATGATTTTCACTGGAAAAAGAAGCAAAATCCAGAGATTAATATTATAATAAATGGTGAAAACTCCCTTAAGAATGGGTAAATTTTGGTCAAAAGTCATTTGGGAACTGCTACAAAGGTCTTTATGGGTTAAACTTAACAACAAAACAAAAGTAGTCAATAATGAGTGTTGCCTTTCAGTTCATTTTAAGGCATTTTAACCTAACAGCTAAAGAGTGATTATATATTTGATGTCTTGATCTTATCCATGGTATTTAGAAACATAAATCTAATCTGTAGGTTTACATTGCATTATTGGCACTTGAACCTCACCTGCAGAATTGACCATAATAAACATTTTCCAAAGGGAGGTGGAATTCTACGTGAACCCAACATCAGGAAATAGGGACTTAAAAAAGTACTTGAACACAGATGTAAATAAATACTAATAATATCTATATTAATTTAAACATTTTCTGAAAAGTAATTTTCATGCCAAGTTATTACTCTTTCAATATATGTAGACCAAATATGGAAACCTCCATCCAGCTTAGCCAAACACAGAGAGCATGTACTGGGTCTTATTGGTCTGGTTTCCATGCTCAGGGTCTCATCATCCACCTGAGGGGTCTGCTCAAAGTCAAAGTCACAGATATTTTCAGTGGTTCATGTTTAGATAGGTTATGAAAGAGTCTGGAAATAATAATATATGCAGTATAAGAATAAACTGTCTAAGTTGATGAATATTTTCCATTCACTGTTTCTCATTGATTTAACCCTTTGACCATCTGTCTGTTCTGTTAGTCAAGTTGTGTTGGTTGTGTTCATGCAAACACAAATGTAAAGTAAGTGAAGTCCCCATATATGTCATCATGAATAAGTGTTCATATTTATTTTACAAATATAACAGAAATATATTTTACAGCAAGTCAAACTAAATTTGTTAATTTTAGTTGCAGACTAAACCTGACACTGAAATCTAAATCTTGATCTCTTGAAGACATAAATTTTCCTCATTTCTCTGTGTTCTTACCTTGGTTGGCAAAAAGACATTAGTATTTCAAACAAAACCAGTTTGGACTATGATGGTATTTGAGAAAAATGTGAGCATAGAATAAAACATTCATATTTTACCTGATCAGGAGTCATGGAAAAGTTGGAGCTATATTTACATTTACAAATTGTTTTTCATTGTTTGTTCATTCTTCTTCTTCCTCTTCTTCTTCTTCTTCTTCTTCTTCTTCTTCTTCTTCTTCTTCTTCTTCTTCTTCTTCTTCTTCTTGCTGAATTCTGAATCATTGAGAGCCACAAATCTAAGATAACAAAAAGTGCCAGGTCTCTGTCAAAAGTCTCTTAGTCATAGGGAAGGATTTAATAAAACTGTCTGGCTAGAAAAAGAAGTGAAGAGGAAGAAGAACTGATCCCATCTTGGTGAGAGTGACACATCTAGCAGCTCTTAACAAGTATCTGTAGATGTGACTTGTGCTCGTCAAAGGCTTTAAGATGTGACATGTTATTACCGTCAGGTTAGCAAACAAGGTGTTGACAAAGTGCTGACATCTGGTACTGACACCAAGGCCTACAGCAGTTGGGGGAAGGTTTATATTGTATACTATATCCAAGCTCAAGACCCAGACTTATCATGAAATATCATAGATCTACGATTTACTGACTCTGTCAAAAGACCATCTGAAATAGTCTTTTTAATGTCTTTTACATTGTTTTTAGCTTGTTGCAATTGGAGACCCACCGAAAAACAACTCCATGACTCTTTTAGGGCCCAAACCTACATTTGGAAAACACAGAATTACAGGGACAGCCTGAAAAGTGATTTTAATAGTCTGAGATTTTTTTTTTTTAATTAATAATTAAATTCATAAACAAAAAAAAAGAGTTTCATATTTGAGACCAAGATATTTTCACATAACAACAGCTCTAAGCTTGTATACATTTTACTGTTTATTAATTAGTGTAGAACAAATGAACTGAGGTCAGTGTTGAAGCAATGTAATTATCTTATCAAAGCCTATTGATTACACTGAACTGCCTTTTGGTCTCTTATTTAATCCCTTGAAAAAGCCTTAATATTTCTTGCAATTGAGATGTGAGTGAAATGACGAACTACATTGATGAACACACTCTTTAACATCCTGACAAACACTTACTTTGTATTTGTATAGGGATATTTATTGCTCTGGGTAAGAAATATTATACATATGTAGGTGTTTTTGATGGAAGAAAAATAAAGCTCATAGACTTTCTGCTTTAACCCATAAAGACCCAAACATGCACTGGCCACCAAAATCATTTACTGATATAAAAAGTTAAATAACTGTTGATCCACTAATCCTATCAATACATGTAAATAATTGGTGTAAAATACACTTTTCATGATCATCAGATATGATCCATTTGGACGTTCAGAGGCTCCATAGTTACCGTGGAAACACTGTCATCTTCAACAACACTGATTCACATTAAAACCCATGGAGTTGGATCAATGACAGTGGATGGAGACACCTGTTTTTATGTTCAATTAATGATAGATTTTACTGAAAAAGTCACTTTTTCCTCCATTTTCTCTGTTTTTGATTTAATAACCCTTAACTTTGATTTGAGCTTTTATGGACATCAATCATCATCAGTAAATTAAATGACAAAAAATACCTGATTTTCATATAAGAATGCACAATACTGACCATATTATTAGAATAAATGGTGTTAAATCACTGAAGAAAATTCATGGAGAATATAGAGAAAAAATAATTTGGGAACTGATAAAGAAGTGGCACAGGGTCATTATGGGTTAAATTAATTGTGCTGCAGCAACATGAAGACTCTTCTGTTGGTAGATGTAACACAAAGCATTCCTATTATCATACACCTGCCTCTGTCTCTGGAGACTGCAGTTCTCCACTACCACCAACAACTGGATTTTCTTATTTTTATCCACTTAGGTTTTTATTGAAATACATAATCAGCAAAAACAACAAAAAGCAAACAAACAAACCTTGCTTGGGTACACTACACGACCTTACATTCACATTATTCAGTCCTTCCACCATTCATGGTTCTGTAATCAGTCCATTTATTTCATTTTTTGTCCATTTGTGCTTCTTGTAGTCGCAGTTTGTGAATCATTTTTTTCCATTTTATATATTCCTTCAATAATTGTGATCCATCTGTCTTTTGTTGGTCGTTCTGTCCTTCCCCAGTTCCTTGTAATAGCTTTTTTTGCAAGCCACTAAAAGTACCTTAACCTAGTATATGCCATCTCCCACTACATTTCCATCAGACAAGTTACACAAATACAGTACATCACAGCACATTGGAATCTCATACCCCATTATTTGTTGTAGTACTCCACACACACACCATCTCCCAAAACACAGTTATTTTACCACATTTCCAAAGACGTGTGTGATCTACATCAAATTCTCCACATTCCCTCCACAACGACTGGATTTTCAGGAACATGGATGATAAAATCCTTGCCTTGATATCTTTCCACATAAACAAACAGTTGTGGGTGCTGGTTCATGTTATTATCAGTCTTTATATTTAATGTTTGAAGTTTGTCTGTCATTATAAAACATGTCCCTTCTCATGCAGGAGAGAGACTTTAATGGTATTCACCCTGATGCTGGAAACGTAACCAGTGAATCTGCACCAATGCACACAGATTCAAAATGACACAACACGTAACTGCATTTATATTGTCATGAGGAAAAACACTGTAACAAGATGCTAATGAATCTCTGGCTTTAGAACAAATTTTAATCTTATTAAGCATTAGTATTCACAAGCAACCAGAAAGACTGTTTGAGAGACTCTTTGACTGATTATATTTGTTTACCATTTGTTAAAGCTGCTTTTTGATTGTGGCAGCATACTTCTGAGTAGCATGCCACTTGATTTGCATCCAGAAGTAGATGCCACTTCTCTGTGGGAAGACATAATATCATCAGTCGCTGCAGAAAATAAGAGATCAGCACCATTAAATTATTCTAAGTATATACTTTAAGGGTCACTGTAGATTGGAATTTAGAGAAGTCAGATCCAAATGCCAACTTACTTTCTAGAGGTTTCCCTCTGCTCGCAGTATCTTATACACAGTAAGGACAGAAATCCAGATGAGGATGAACACATCCATACACCAGCCCACAGACGAACGAAAAGAAGTGGACTGTCCCATAGGAGGGGACACAAAATCCAGACCAGGATCACCAAGTCTGCATCAACTAATAACAAATATGAAAAGCATAAAATACAACATACATTATAACCTCAACAAAAACACAATACTAGAAATACTTCTTTTACTTGATGATTGTGTGTTAATTAGTATGGAGGTGTATGGCTGTAATATCATGTTATAATTTCAAAACTTTAGAATTAATAACATGTTTTTCACATTATAACAAGATATTCATGTGATAACAAGAATGTTTTAATATTCCAACAACTGCTCTTGTTCTTGCTCTGTAATTTTGTGTAGCATCAAAATATCTGGTTAAAATGTGAAAATCATCTTATTATAACAATATTTTCATGCCGGCTTGATACTAAACTTTTTCTTCTTCTGGCTTTACAACATCACACCTCCATAATATAGGGAGCATATTTCATCTAAATCACATTTGTTGACTTCTTGCTGAATATGAATGAGATACACAGCAGCCACCAAAGTATTTAATCACTAGAAACAGCATGTCCCTACCAAGCTCCAATAATGTCTGTGTCCACAGAACAGGCTAAAGGCTGCCTGCTGATGAGAATGCCTTGTCTAACATGGTGATGGAAAAAACTGTAGAAAAAGACAGTTCTAAATATGGATTATTGCTGCTGCTGCTGCTGCAGTTTGAGAGGTAAGTGCCAAGAGAATGTTTTCATTGTCAGAGGTGAGGTTGATTAGCTCATGTTAGATGACCTGTTTTAACAATTGCTTTTTAATGTGTTACAGTAGAGCTGATGGTAAAAGTATTCTGATTAGGTTAACACTGTTTCTTATCTAATCTAAACATGTTAGCAGTGTCAAGTCAGTACATTCTAATGGGTAATTCCACTTCATATCAATGAATTTCAGAACATTTTCCTGACTGATCATCTTAACTTTGCTTCACACTTTTTGAAAATAACATTATTATTCCTACGAAACACTATGCAATATATCATCAGCCTTATATCTACAGTAGTTCTAGGGATGCTGGAACCTTTTAAAGTGGGGTCTGATTAAACACAAGTGGCACAGAAAAAGATGCCAAGTTCATTAAAGGGGTGATATTTTGCTTTTTTTAAATGGAATTACACATTCTAAAACATTTCCCTGTGATCTACATGAACTGTAAATGCTATGCTTGGGTCTGAATTCTTCATTAATTAAACTCCACAGGTCCATCTTCAACCCTATTTCTGAGTAATGACACGAGAAAGGTCATTTTGAGCGCTGGCCCTTTAAATGCAAATGACCCCACCCCCTCCAGGTTGTTGAATGTGTTTCTCTGTCCTGTGCAGCCACGTGTGTTCATTAATACAACCAACAACTGAACATTTTAGGTGATCGGCTCCAAGTTTGGACATATTTTCAATATGGACTACAACCGGTACTGCCGACAAAACAATTATGAGAAATATTCGTTGGAAGTCTTGACCTTATATGTGCAAATGTCGTGATGTAACTAGTTACAGATGTAACAAATTAAGCAGGAATTAAAACAGGTTGTAGAAATCCACTTGATTTTTGCCAAAATGAATATCAATATAGGTTTGCAGCACCTGGAGGCTTCAAATGCAATATTTTTGAACTATTAGGGTCCCCAAATACACAAATAAATGTACCAAAGACTAATAAAAGTGGGTTTAGCAAAATATGACCCCTTTAAGTCAGTACTTGTACCCATTCACAATAGGTGTATGAAGTTTAGCTGAGTTGTTCTCAAGGACAACATGCCCTCTACATCTATAAAAGAACATCCACAGTTGCATATTCACTGAAAAACACCTTTCTGAACCCCCCACCCCCCCAAAAAAAGTTGGTGCTCCAGAGCTATTTTGGCCCACTTTATCTCTACACTGAAATACATCAGATCTTTTGAGTTCTGGTTTGTTTGGCTCCTATTGTATTAATATTATGGTGACTGAAGTATTTGTTGTGATTAATGAGGCATTAAAAATGAATACAATTATTTCACACCTGTATTTCTAATGTACATTGCTCATGGATGACAGGGTTTACCATGTAAACAATTGTAAGACTGGAAAGAGCATGTCTGCGTTAATATATGCATACAATTGTAATTAATTGATTCCCCCTTGCACCTATCCTGAATATTGTTGCTGCCCCATTTACATCCACTGGCAGGCAGTATAAACTCCCATCTGATGGTGAAAATATGAAGGTGGTATCTTTATCTGAACTATATTTAGTTGCTAGGATGTCTCCGGTGATTTCACGTGGACTGATGTTAGAGTCTAGGTGAGTCTGCGTCGACAGTGTGATGCTGGGGTCGAGGGTTTGTATTCCCTTCTCTGGCATGTTTAGGGCAAGTATGAATATATTTGTTTGTGCCTTAACTTTCTTTCTCAGGTGGGATTCTTTAGAAATATGACAGGCAGATCAGGTTTGTCTCCCCATTACTTGTTGCATCGGATTAAACAACTGCATTTTAGGTAAATTGACCTGGTACGGTAACTGGCAGTGGGCAGAGCACTTATTTTGCCCTCCATTAGTATAAGCCCATGAAAATTGTGAATTAGAAGATCCAAGACAAATGAGACCACAATGACCTCACACTGTTTTTTCTTTAAATATCATATCATTCTTAGAGAGAAGCTCAATGTCAGTCTGTGGGAATTTGGGTTTTCTGAGTTGTATCTGGGTGCTTCTCTGAAACTGGTCCATAAAAACAGGATATGGGGGCTAAAAATTCGAACCAGATGCAGACTAAAGTTATGAAGTATGTTTGGAAGCACTTTGGGTCTATTTTTAAAATAAATATTTACTGCAATAAAAGAGAAACTATTTTTCAGATAAAACACATTTTTATTTGATGCATACAAAAATCCGCATATAGGCTAACACAGTAAAAAGGACACAAAAATTACGCACTACTTTTTTTGAGTATCTTTTTATTCTCTCACAGGTACATTTTAGGAATCAAAGTAAATATGCAAGGCAGAGTGTTTCACAAAAATGACCACTGTTGCAAAATCACTTGCGATTTATTTGTGTTGAAATGGGCAGGTTCTGTATGTAACCCCAGTGGACACGATGGGTTACACATGAAATCTGGAATGAGACTGAAATTCATGACAAACCTACGTCTGGATTAGAAAAACCACTAGGATTGTGAAATTGAACACAGTGCCTTTATTTATAGTGGTATATAAGACCCTTTTAAGTGATGTTTTCAAGATCAAATGCACTGACACCTAGGTAGCTTTTCCTGTCCCAATTTTGGCCCTATTTTTGGCCCCAATATTTTATTAAAAACTCATTAATTTTAGGATGGCTCAGAGCAAGAGTGTAATTGTTTTTGCATTTATCTGAGGTCATGTTTAGGTACATCCTGGGTGGAAAAATGTCTAAATTTCTCTTTTATTATTGGGTCTAAAAAAGCTGGCAAAGTGCCAGATACCAAAATAAACCCAGTTTCATGGAAAGACCCATCTAGTGGTAGTTACTGGTATTACACTTTGAGTTACTTCTGCATTAGTTGGATTTTGGAGCTGAGTTCCTTACCCTATAATTCACATTAAGTCCAGTAACATGTTATTGTGGACGCTGCCATATGAAGCTATGCAAGTATGGATTCAGAGTAGAGGGTCTGAGTTGCTGCATCACTACAGACCTGACAAACTCATAAAACCTGATGACAGACATATTTGTTTGTAACCAGGATAAAATGGTTCGAAAGTGAAGAATGCAAAGATGCTTAACCCGTTGTTGTAAGTATGGTTAAACACAGGAATTCATTTATTATTGTGTTATTAAAAATATACAGTTCATATCTGGTTGTTAAAGTGTATTTACATATGTAATAAGTGTCTTTACAACATAATATCTAATTTATTATGAAGGTACATCCTGAAAGTGTATTTTCCTATTCAGAAATAGTCTGTGAATTCATCCTAAGTGTGGTGTGAAAGTGGTCTGAACTGGTTAGATCCGGTTCTGAAAGCCAAGGGGACGTACTACATCTCTGAAGTTCGCTGTTTTTTTGTAATTCCTTGAAAGTAATCTGTGCCGTTGTTTGTTGTCTTTTACAACTCACCGTTTTTTTAGCTGCTAATGTGCAAGTAGAAGACTTTAATAGTTTCAACTCGAAGCTGTTGTGCCGTTTTTTACTGCTGACATCTAGCTAACATCGCGATGCTAGCTCGCTCGTTTTGTGAACTGTAGGCCGCTGTTCGCCAACACCGCGGATCCACGGACCTTACAGAGGATCGTTACCGACTTGGTGAACAAGAGACTGGACCCAGACAGCACACTGAGTCACCCGGGATCACTCAGAGTACTTCTGGCAACGAGGGAGAAGGAGACAAAACGGTAACGGGCCCGGAGCATGCACCTGGGCAGGAGTGTGAACTGTGGACTGGAGGAGCCAGGCCGTTTTCATCAGGAGACAAGGACAGGTCTGGTGGGATTTGCACTAACTTAAGGTACTGTATTTTATTTTATTCTGCTCCAAGAGTGAAGCGACCCTTTAGTTTTTGGTCACTACTTGCACGAGCTACGACATAGGCCTGCAACGTGGGGTTATTTTGTTTAGTTTGCTGGCTAAAGAATTAGTGGATACACAAATTAACCTGTGACAAGGGGATCATTTCGCTTTTGTGAAACGAGGTTGTTATTTGCTGTTACCTGTTTGCAACAAAGCTAAAGCCTTGATATTTTTATTAATTTTATCCTATTTCTTATCAAAGGGAGAGTTATTTTAATACTTTACCTTGTGTTTTGGAGTCACTTTGGTCCAGTGTCGTTCTATATTGAGTGTAATCTTAGGTACTTAATATTTTGTGTGGTTTAAAGGAACATTTATTTGGTCCAAACTCTTTATTGACTATTATTTTAAAATACTTATATATACATATACATACATACATACATATATATATATATATATATATATATATATATATATATATATATACAAAGGGAATGCACGTGACGTCACCGCTAACGGAAGTCACCGCAGTTATGTCCACTGAGTGGCAGAAAGAGGGAGATGAGTAGCGGCTTTGGCTTGAATACTGCGAAAAACTTTAGAACAATCTAAAAAATGAGGAAGAGCTGTTGTGCCATTGATTGCACAAATAGGTTTAAAAAGCACTCGGAGCTATTGTTTTAGCGGCTACCTAAAGCGAAAGACAGAAGAAGCAGATGGATCGCTGGAATTCGTTGACATAACTGGAATCCAAGCAACGAAACCTGGATTTGTGGTTGCCATTTCGTGTCAGGTAACGTTAATTTATGCTGTATATTTGCGTAAAATCATACCTTAAATTACATATAATTTTGGCTAACGTTACTTCTTAGTAAAGCTCTTAATGTTAGCATCTGTCATTTAGTTCTATATTTCATAACTGAAACATTTTTGTCTTCAATTGTGTGATTGTGCTCTATATAATGTGTAAACTAGCTTAAACTGAGGCTAACCTAGTTTTCCAAGTAAGGGGGTAGTCCAGCACAAAGCTGTTGTAACTGTGTTGTATCAAGTATTTGAGGTTAACTATACTTAAATATCAAAAGTACCAGTAGATCATTCACTCTCTTGGGTCAATACTAAGGGTTCAACTCCAGTAAATCAGTAGTGAACTGTGAGCACTACTGCTGGGCCTTTACCTTGGCAATCACCGCCAAGAAAATACGTCTGCACTGACGTAAAACCTCCAAAACAATAGTATGTTGAGTTGAAAGTACTCACCAGCTGTAATCCTCTAATTAACGATGATAAGGATGTCAACAACTCTTTGTCTTTTGTATGCTTTCAGGCTTTGCATGGTGTATTTTCCCGGCGTTGAAATCAGGTTCATATGAATGTCAGGATACATGATTTCCGGCCACATATCAATGTTTGTAGACCACTTGTTTGGTTGCTTGTATGGATCCATGTCCAGTCAAGTTGTCTTTAATTTCATTTATATTTCACATTTTTCTCGGTCTCACTAGTTACTGCTATGCTCTGTCATGTTGAGCCAGTTTGTTTTTGCCACTCAGTCTGACTTAGAGGGGCGTGGCCCAGGGGGGAGTGACGTATGTGCATTCCCTCTGTATTATTGTATGGGAGTGCTCTGTTGAAGAACCCACAGCCCACTCATTTAATGCATGAGTAAAGAAGGGCTACGTGTTTAAAGCTACAGCTCAGGTCAGATTGTGACTGACTATAGACACATACCTGTCCGTTAAGCAGTTTAGTCAAATTGGATTGGGAGTAATGTAAAAGTCAATCTGATCTATAGCTCCGTCTAGTGGCAAACCTCTGATCAGCAGGGTCAGAATCACCACAAAAGGAAAAGTCGCTATGAAACACACAACCTGCAAAGGCAAAACCCAGAAATCTATACTTTGAATTTTTTTATGCTCACAACATGTTCATCAGTGACTTTTGTGTCAGCCTTACAAAAAGGCAGTCAGGTTGTGAGTTTTGTGAACACGTAAAAAATAGTGTTATAAGTAAACGCCAAAGATAAAAAGTGCTAATACAGGTATGAACATTGAGTCCAATGAAGAATATACTTATACAGCATCAACTTAGTTCAAAGATGTTGTGAAAAAATGTTTCCGATGCTTGTTCTTGTGCTTGTCTGACAGTTTTGTGGTGTGAGAACCAACAATTATCACCATTATCAGCCTGTTATCTACAGCATGTCATACTGGAGGTGGACAGTAACCTTAAACACCCCACAAAGGCAACCCAAGAGCTTTTAAAGGCAAGAAATACAATATTCTTCAGTGGTTATGTCAGTCATCTGATCTCAATCCAATAGAGCAGCTTTTCAGTTACTGAGAACTAAACTGAAGGTACAAATGCCCACAAACAAGTACAAACAGATGGCAGCTGTAGAGAACAACAAGCAAAGCAACTCAACATTTGGTCACATCCATGGATTCCAGACTTCAGGAGGTCATTAAAGGCAACATATTTTCATTCAAATATTGAAAATGATCCTAATATTCATAACAATGAAGGAAAAACTCCAAAATTGATGTCAATTTATGTCTAATATGTCAAATAGGGCTGTGCAAGTAATCAAAATTCAATTACGATTTCGATTATTACACGCAACGATTACAAAAATTATGTAATCGAGAAAAAACGATTATTAATTTTGAGTTGTTTTAATTCACGCGCACGCAAGCTACCATGAACTGCTCTGCCCCGCCCCCTCTAAGCTACTGCTGCCAGCTAGCCGGCAGGTCCACCCCAAGAGGAAAGTTGTACCTAGCGGTCTGGAAAAATGGCAGGAGAATCACAGCAGAGGTGGTTGGTAAACAAAAAAGGCAAGTCAAATTCAATTGTATGGAATCACTTTGGGTTTGATGAAGAAGATGAAGAGCAAAAACACATCACGTGCAAAAAATGTTTCGTATTTGTGTCCGCACCGACCGCTAACACAACAAACCTTTTTAACCATCTAAAGTTTAACCACTGCCACCTTTATCGTAATCTTATGAAAAACTAAAACGCATCAAAACAACTTCGTCCACAATGCAATCTTCAGTCTCCGAATCTCTTTATGCTGCAACTCCTGTTTTAACCTAACCCTAACCCGTATAACCCTAACGTGCGTATTCTAGATGGCTGATGTATACAGAAGGCCTTAACTGAAACCTCACGGCACGCCACTGAATTTACTGTTTCATACTACATTGACCATACTTGAATTTATAATTTGCACTTTACGTGAGTTTTTTTTTTTTTTTATTGCTACAGTTCTATGGCAAGTCTATAGCAGTTTAATTACAGTGCACTATTTATTTACAAAAGGAAACATACTTGAATTTACAGTACACTTATTTGCATTCAAAGATTTTTTTGTTTCATACAAAAGTGAACATACTTTGTTTCAGTGGTTAAAAGCTTTATTTATGTTTAAAGAGTATATTTTACATTGCTTTGCAAGAAAAAAATAAACAACTTTAAGGTTAACAAATAATCGTTTTTAATAATCGTGATTTCAATTATTGCTAAAATAATCATGATTATTTTTTTTTCTATAATCGAGCAGCCCTAATGTCAAATGACAACATCAGCACTTTGAAAAGCATAGTCCTTTACATTACCCTTCATTTGGTTTCATCTGTTTCAGTCTTGTCCTGAAGTCTTGTCATTGTCATTTGTGTATGTATGAATGAGTTCGCCTTTGTTTGGTGATAAGGTGTGAAATGAAAATGTTTAACAGCTGCAACTTGAAAATAAATGAAATACAAATATCCAAGTATAAAAGTAACCACAATTATGATGAATATTACTCTGAATTTCTGCTTTTCAATATAACAATTTTAATAGCAGCTTTCTTGATGTACAGCTTATAAATTAACATCTTTTTACATTTTTGTTGGTTTATTTCACATATGTTAAGAGGAAAATACAATAATAAAATGTTAGTGGTTTGCTCTGAACTGTCAGCAACTTCACATTAAACAAAATAAATAAAAAGTCACCTCTGGTTTTCATTTAATCCAGACAACTGAAATAAAAAAAACATTTAGATGATGTCAGACTGCTGTCATACTCTTTGAAATCATCCATGGACAGTGGTAATAATAGAGGGATGAGGTTACCACAACCATTAAATATGACTTCAGCACTGACACAGACTGATAAATGTATGTGTCACTGCTGCTTCTGCTTAATCCGTTTATCAACAGCTTATTACAGCGCTCTAATGGACACACACACACACACAATAATACAAGTCCTGTGGCTTAAGCAGACGCGATTTTCCAGTTCATACACAGGTTCTTTTGTAAATATGAACTGCCATGATGGTAAACACTCAACATAATTACATGCACACCAAGCCCAACATATTGAAAAGAGCATTTTATTGTTGTTTTTGAACTGTAAGACCAAAAAGTTAATCATCAAGCTTAGTTTATTTGTATAAAGCATTTCACACACAGATGTAATTCAAAGAAACTCATCATGACAGAAGCATAAAAAGACATTCTCAAATGCTGATGTAAAAACACAATAAATTCAAAACACTGGATGAAAGATGAAATAAATATAAGTTCCTAGATCAATGATATAATTACAAACATGAGCTGAATCTAAGGCCCTTTGTAGCAGTTTTTCTACTATTCAGACAGTCATTTCTGAGATGTACGTCATCAAGGGGAAAAAAACAGCAGGTATTCTGGGAGTTAAACACATCAGAGCCATGAGCTGGTGATTACATTCACATTTGTCTCTCGTTTTCTAACAGGCTTCTCTTTGTGACGACAGCGTTCCTCTGAGTATCGCTCCCCTCGATGGACATCCAGGTAGGGATGCCATTCTTCAGACGGGCGACACAACGCCTTCACCCTCTGTGGATTAAGATCATGAATGTGAGAACATGACTTTCTGATACCTCTTCCTGTAAAAACACACACATGCACATACCTGCCAGGGGGTTCCCTTTGCTCTGAACAGTTTGTACACAGCGATACCAAAGATCCACATGACGACGAATATAATCATGCACCAGCCCAGAACCAAACCCCACATCGGGTACTTGACCGTCCCGTAGATAGGGGATTGAAAAGTTATCACAGACCAGATGAGGATTACCTGCACAACAAAGACACATGGTTTGAAATACACCTGGATAAAAGTCTCATGTATATCCGTGTCTCATAGTAGTGTGATCTGCTATTTCTTGTCTACAATCTATACTGCCTCCACTTAGTTACAGAGGAGATAGATAAAGTATTGCCACTTGTCTAGAAATGTCCCGAGGTCATCCACCCCCCTTTGGCAGATCCTCAGATCAACTACTGTTGAATAAAAAAGTGTGTGAACAAATAAACACTGAAAAAACATAAAAAAGCAAGTGGTGCCAGGCACAACAAACCCCGCCCCTCCCACGTATTGTAGCTTATTTTGGCATCAATCCAGCTGATGTCATCATGTCTATACATGTGGTGATGTCATCATATCAATTGGCTCTATATATGTGCGAAGTTTGAAGTAAATTGAAACAAAATTGAATTTTTTATAGACATTTGAAATTTTGCCCATAATAAGTAAATGGGAGGGAATTTCTTTTTTTTTTTTAATTCATAAAAAATTTGAACTTTGACCTACTGTTCCCAAAATGTAACCGCATCTATTCTGGGTCATGGGCAAGCTATAAACCCAATTTGGTGTGAATTCACCCAATAGTTTTGCTGCTACAAACATTTGAAATGCGGGGGGGGGATTTAAAAAATTCATAAAAAATTTTTAACTTTGACCTGTCATTACCAAAATGTAATGAGATCTATTCTGGGTCACTGGTAATCTATAAACCCAACTTGGTATGATTTCAACCAATAGTTTTGCTGCTACGTTGTTAACAAACAAAGAAACAAACAACCCCCCCACCACCACCACCACCACCAAAATTTAATCAGAATCCATCAATAACTTTTTGAGTTATCTTGCTAACAAACAAACACACAAAGCAAAGTGATTGCAATACGCCTTGCCTCCCCTTCAGGGGGTAAGGTAATAACTTCCTGTATAGAGGTTGAGGAAGTGGAGCTGGTTTTTCTTGGTGTTTGAAGTTGAAAGATTGAACACTGCACTTATAAACCACAGGACAAGCTGAGGTGAAGAAGTGAAGTCTTTTAAGTAGACTTACCACAAAGACCCATGAGATGAATACTTTCCTCATCAAAGTTTAAATGAAAAATGTAGTTTGTAGAAATTATAGCAACTTTTCATTTTAGCACTTAGACTGTGTGTCAGTGGCATTTGTATTTTGTATTTCACAATCTAAACAAGTACTGAAATTGAACAACAAATTTGGACACTTTGTCTATTTTCAGTTAATGTACAGCATAATTAGTTTACACATAGAATGACAAAAACAGTGAATAGTTCAGATCCTTCTATTGGATAATTACTGCAGTGATGAATGAATTTAATCTACAAGTTCTTCAACCCTAAATGATGCAGTGAGTAACTTCTTATTTCTTAAACAGTTTGATAGAGAGCATAAAGATTGGACTGTGTTTCAATGGAAAAAGGTCATGTGGTCTGATGAGTCCAGACTGGCAGACGCATCAGGGTGAGAAGAGAGGTTGATGAAGTGATTACCCATCATGCATTGTGCCTACAGTACAAGCCTGTAGATACAAGTGTGTCATACAAATTTCATGATATGAGGTTGGTTTAGTTGGTCAGGTCCAGGTTCAGCAGCATTATGTGTCAAAAAATGATATAAAAAAAACTGCTGTAATCATATAGTGTGGATTATCTATGAATCTAAAGAGTTGGATTACATAGGTTGTGTATATAGTACATAATTAAAATCTCATCATAGTCACCAGAATGAGGCAAGGAGTGATGAAGAACCAACACATTCTCCACCAAAGCCAGAAACCAAAACTTTTCTGTCCAATCATCATCTCGATGTCTTTAACAAAACGGTTTGCACCTGTAAAATAAGAATTAGAAGAGTAAGTACAATATGCTCTTTCCGTCACCATTACATACTCTTACACTTAAACTAATCATACTTACCGTATATGTAGGAGATACCAATGACTTCCAAAAGAGCCACAATAAGCAACACCCAACTGGCAACGAACTGGTCAATCAGAGTCACCCAGTAGATTCCTGCCTTCACGCACAAACACACAGAAGGTTAAAATGACCTCATGTCACACAACTGAAATACAAATTCACCCTGAAACAGACTCACTTGTGTGACACATGGCAAACCCAGGAGGTAAAGGATGGAACATGTGGCAATGGTTAGTAAGGCACGTTTGGATTTGAAGACTTCAGGGAAGGCATCGATCAGGCAGGTGGTGATCACCTCTGAGAACAGACGTACAGGTTTTTATAGTTTTACAGTATAGTTTTTTTCCATAGTTTCTACGTTTACACCATTAACAAACAAACTTTGCATATAAAACTGTGTATTTATATTAATATCTCACCAATTCCTCCAAACTGAGAGTCCAGACCCACAGTTAAAAGCATAAAAAAGAACAAAACAGACCACAAAGGTGAAATGGGAAGCTTTGACAGAGCATCTGGATATGCAATGAATGCCAGCCCAAATCCTACAAAAGACACAAAACAAGCAAAAGCATCAGTAAACTGGTAGAATGACTGTTTTCATTAACCCATAAAGACCTAAACATTCACCAGTGACCAAAAGCATCTACTGATCTAAACTGTTTAAAACATGTTGATCCACTAATCCTGTCAATACATGTAAATAACTGAGGTAAAATGCATTTATGGTCATCAGATATTACCCATTTAGACATTCAGAGGCTCCTTAGTGAACATGAAAACGCCATCATCTTCTACAACATTGATTCAACAGTAAATCCTAGAGTTGGATCAGTGACAGTAGTTGGAGACACTTGGCTCATGTTCATTTAATGATTTACAGTCGTGGAAAAAATTATTAGACCACCCTCGTTTTCTACAATTTCTTATTCGTTTTAATGCCTGGTACAACTAAAGGTACATTTGTTTGGACAAATATAATGATAACAACAAAAATAGCTCATAAGAGTTTAATTTAACACCTGATATTTAGCCATTTTCCATGGTTTTGAGAAAAATTCATATGGGAACTGCCAAAAAAGTAGTTCTGGGTCTTTATGGGTTAACTCATATCTATATTGTGTCTGACTAACCTTCTTTCACCACTTCTCCAACAGGTATTTCGTACACGTGAGCCATGTGACCCAAAATTGAGAATATAGCAAAGCCTGCAAACACACTGGTACCTAAAATGAGATGAAAATAGTAAAATGTTTATATTTTACAGCACTTGAACCCGATGTGTTTATACAGATTGTACACATCATACAAACTGAGACATGCTCATACCAGCATTAGTAAGTGTTATAAGAAATGCATCCTTGAACATATTGTTGTGAAAATTATTATATGAAGCCAGTGTCGTGACTCCTCCCCAGCCAATGGAGAGAGAATAGAAGGTCTGTGTCGCTGCATCTTTCCAGACCTAAAAACACACAGTGAAGCTTTCAATCACAACAACTCAGAAAACTGGAATTGGCTTCTGAAGAGGCAGAGTTGAACCCCTACCTGAGCCTCTGTCAGTTTGGTCAGATTGGATTGAGAACCGATGTAAAATTCAATCCCATCTCTAGCTCCCTCTAGTGTCACCCCTCTGATTAACAGGATCACAATCAGCACGTAAGGAAAAGTGGCAGTGAAGTACACAACCTGCAGCACAAAATACACAAAATAAGGACAGTTGTTACTGGCACTAAGTAGCATCAGTGTAAATATGTAAACATTGTCTCTGTTGTAGATATGCATTTTTGCTGTCCTCTGTGAGTCATTTTTAATCTAATGAAGACAGACAGCACCCATTAATATTATTATCATTAAAATACACAGTAATAGGCAGTAATCTCCTCATTTTCAAATCCAATAGGACTGGTTAATGAGTAATATTCAATCAGCACTGAAATGTATGAATATATGAGCAGTTGTTTTTTTCATTTATCACCCCTCATTTTTAGTTCAGTTTAGTTTATTTCAAATATCCAACAAAACAAAAGTAATCCTACTTAGTCCTTAGAAATAGAACAGATTGCAAGAAAACATGAAAAACGTATACACATACATGAAAGCAAAGTATGACTTCGTTCCCACATTTGAAAAGGAGTGGGAGGAAGTATAGCTTATTTAACCCCCCCTCCTCACAACAATCCTTTAGCTTCCTATCAACATAATATTAGAAAAATCTAAATAGTTAATCTCACTTATCATCGTCACATACATACACATACATATACACATACATACACACCTATATTGACATACCAGAAAAGTAAATACCTAAATAAATAAATGCATACATCCTTGAAGGCAAAACACATGAATACACAATAAAGTAAACAAGTTGACAAAGTGAACAACAACAGCAATCAAGCAAAACATAACAACAAACACTAAAAACAAAAACACAGTAACCATCTGGTAATACTCAAACACCTTCAATTTTATATCGTGTGTAAACCATCTTCTTAAACCCCTGTTTAAATTGGCTGATTTTAATATGAGAATTTATAAGTGCCACCTTTGAAATATTTTGATGTTTATATCATCCATCCTCCATCACTGACTGAAAGACTGTGAACAGTTTTTGCACTTTTCATAATTCATTTTTTATATATCTACTGAATATTTACATTTAAGTTTAATATTGCGGTTTTATGTATGTCTGCGTTGCTGGTTAAAAAACCAAGGGTGTTGCATGTAATCCTGCTGTACGATGTACAATGACACTAAAGGTTATCTTATCTTATCTTTTTTCTTCATCTGTGATCATCTGTTTGCTGATGGTGAAAGGCAGACTTATAATAAACCAGTATGGGGAGGGGTCTGTGCAGGTTGTGTTTCATATGATAATGATCCAGATTTTCAGGGTTTTGTGGAAGTTGATGTAATGTTAAAACCACGAGATGAATAAAATAACTTATCAAGCTAATTTATTACTAATCATTGACATCATTGGCTGTTAAAAAGAGTAATAATACTGGAATGTTCAATACAATATGATCCATATCTTGACGTGGGATAGTGACTAACCTTTCCTGATGACTTGATGCCTCTGATTAGAGCTGCAGCAACTATAATGGAGCTCAGCAGCAGACAGAGAGCCAAATGCCAAACTACTGGTCCTGTTTCATCCAAACCACTGGATCTCTGCAGAGCTACATGACTGCAGAGGAGAAACACATGACTACAGCCACAACAGGGAGATGAATGTGTGCATAACTGTGTGTATGATGTGAGTGATTCTTACTCCCAGTACTGCTCACTCGGACTCTGCATGCTGGATGAAGGACAAGTGGTGTTTTCCTGAGTCCAGTTCACCACTAAAACACCACTGATATTACAAGACACTAGAAAAAGGTAAGACCAGAAACATTTTTGTAGAGACACACAGGGACACATCTGACACCAACAAAAGCAGCAAAGTAGAAAACCATGAGCTGATTATATAATATAGAAATTATATTAACAGGAAAGACATATTTGACAAAAAATCTCAGAAAGTATACACAGACAGTAGTTTGTGTGGAAAATATAAATGTGAAATAGCGTTATTTTAATTTGATGAAACTATGGTAAATTGGGGGATGGGTAAATAGTGCCAGATTATATAGCAAAAAATGATTTGTTCTTTGGCCTAATTGTACCTTTAGACCTGTTTTTAAAGATGTTTTTGAGAAATCGCGTAACATTATGTACCTTCATAAACTGAAAATTGAGTGATTTGTTTGAGTCCCTCTTTAATACTTAATCCCTACACAAGGATTACCTGTGTATTTAATAGTTACCACAGCTGATTTACTACTAAATATTGGGTTTACTCGTTCCGTTTTGTTAATATTAATTTTGTCTTTGTATCTATTGTACTTTTTTACTTTTTTTTAAGATAACTGATCATGTGATATAATTTTTCCCAGAAGCATTCACTTCAATTGCAATTTACCCTCTTTTACATATATGTACCGTTTTAATTCAAAACAAAAATAAAAATAACAGCATACAAAACATCAAACAGCTTCTCTTTTTGACAGTGGATATCACACCATTTTATATTTAAAATTGCATCTCTATATATTTCTCTACAAGGCTGAAGGAAAGCAATGATATTTGATGCATTATAGTTGGATTAAATTTTTTCACAGGAGCTACTAGTGTGAAGATTTTTTTCTTGCTCTACTTCTTAATTCTCAACAGGACACCGCCCACCGCCAGAGCAAACTATGGCAGAAGGTCTAAGCTGTTTTTTAGCTGCTTTAACTTCTGAGTACTGAGCAAACAGTGTGATTGTACTGAAGTACAGTTCAGGTTTTGTGTCATCTCATCTGAGTGAGTCATCCTGTTGTCATCATCTGATGTCACCACACTTCACAAAAAATGAAGACTCACTCCTGCTGATTCACTGAGCTGCAGATGTGATCAACACAACAAAACAATAATGAGGGAAAAAGCACCTTTGGGTGTTGTGCTGCAGTTGCCTCCAGCCCAGCTGAGGCAGCCGGTCCACGGCAGAGGAGACTGGAAGGAGGCGAACATGTAATAAAGACTGTAGGCGATGATGACATTATAGTAGATGGACACTATTGTGGTTATTAAAACCATGGCAACACCAACACCTGCAGACAAAGAGACATGATGTAAGACTTTACAGTTTCAGAATAATATTCAATCCAGCTTTCATGACCTACACTAATACCTCATGTAAATAATATACTGTAAAGGTTCAGAGTGGAATGTATTAATACTGAATCAGAACATAAAGTCCACATTTATATAATAGACTGAAGGTAGTGTTAAGAAATATTTAACACATTTAAACCCTTTGTAGATTACATTTTAAACAATAAAAGTAGGAGAGATTGAGCTCTATTATACTGAAACTGAGGAAATGTATTTATTTGACTTATTACATCACTTCTGTTGCTTTGTTGAAATAATATTTTAGAGGTAAAGATAAAGTTTAATGGTATTTTGAACCTCACATTCATTCATAATAAGCTACATTGTTTATATTCATCTAAATGAGAGAAGTTATTGAGTGGAAATTGTGGCAAATATTTAGTTGATTTAGATTGTTTTAAAATTGTTAAAATTTTGTCAAAGTGGAAAGGGAAACGTAACTAAATTCGATCCAGAGCTGCAGTCTGAATCGCAGTGTGAGGTACTCTTATGTTACTATTTATTCCAAAGGTAAAAGAAATACTGTATTGTGAAATATTTTGGTAAATCTTGCTAAATTTTTGACAAATAACTTTTATTGTGGAATTAGTTTTGTGTTAAATGTTTCAATTGCATTTCATAGATTTGATTAGTCTTTTAAAAATGCATTTTATTGAACATTTACCCACTTAAAATCTCCTATATCGCATTGTAGACATATTCTTTTAAGTAGCCTTGTTTTTATGCATTACAAAGTCTTAACAAATGTCTGAGTTAAAGTCTCACCAAACACCTAAAGTTTAAGGCTTTAAGGCTTCACAGTTGACCATTAACCTGCAGCCCCTCGGTGTCTTTGTGTCAGTAGATTAATGTTCTCACCCTGCAGTATCGGCACTGCTCTCCAGACGTTGATGGGGCCTTGGCTGCAGAACTGACCAAAGGCGCTTTCTAGGAAGAAGAGAGGGATTCCAGCCACAACCAACATCACAAAATACGGGATGAGAAAAGCTCCTGCACAAAGGATTAAGGATGACAGAAATAAATGAAACTTGTAGAAAGTAAACAAATGAGGTTTATTGAACAAACAAGACTGCGAAGTGAAATTTTAAGTGTTATTAGTTGAGAATACATAATTAATGCTATCAAAATACTTAACCCCCTCCATTTTTGTAGGCCAAATATGGGAATCTCCAGACATTTCCCAGTCCAACAGCATATCCAATTGCAGACAGCAGGTATTCTCTCTTACTGGTCCAGTTTTCACGTTCAGCATTCTGAGCTCCATCACCCACAGGTGGATCCTGATTAATGAGGAAATCAAAACTGGCTTTGAAAAGTATAAAATATAACAAGATGACTGAATTTTAGAAATAAGACATTAATGACCACTATGCTATACTGTAAACATATTCGGTCATCCATTAGTAATGACATAATGCTATAAGCTGTTTTCTTTCTGAATTAAAAGAAAAAAACAAAACAAATCATTCTGGAATTAATTAACCCTTTAACCCCTGAGACAGTATTTCAGGTAAACGTGCTGCTGTGAATTTGCGTCTCATAAAAGCTGCTGTGAGTATGTGCTTGGTTCCTTTACTCCAGTGGTTTTGCTTTACTGTGTGCTTTAGGGTCAAAACAGGGTCTGACAGGTTTTTACTAAAATAAGAGATTTAGGATGTCGAACATGAACTGTGAACTGGAACACATGGAACGACAACAAGTATTTGAATTTTGACCCAGTAGTTTTTGTTTTGGGGCTTTTTCTAAATCAGTCCAGCTGCTTTTTGACACCAGGTTGAACTTCAAAAAGCAGTTACACGGTCAAAACTCAGTAAAAAAACAGTAAAAAAAAAAAAGAAAATCACCACAACACTGCAAACAGTAAAAACAAAAAACCACAAGTAAAACAATATAAAAAAAACCCAGCCTATTTTTATAGCAAGTCAGTCTCACTCCCTGCTTTGTGTTTTATCCTTATTCCACAGGCGATGGGGGGTGCACTGAGCATGATCAGATGTCTATGGAAAAAAACCAAGATCTATTCTATCAATGCATTTAGACATTTTTCCTATTGAGCAACAGTTGAAATATTTAGGAACATTTCAAATAAATCACACATTAAGAACGCTCACCACAGACACATCAGGGGTTAAAGGGTTAATAAAGTAAGAAAAAGTGCGTTCCTTCTTGGTTAAATTGCGTGGATTTCAGAGCGTGTAAACAGCAACGTGGTTTGTATCAAGTGATGGATTATAGAAGAAGTCTGGTCAAACAGGTTCATCAGTCCTACCTGGTCAACAACAGCAGGATTTCCAAAAATTAAATCCTTGAAACTGTTCCAGCCGTACTTCCTCATGTCGTTTCACCTGTGTCTTAAAAGTCTGTGTAAGAAATTAAAATTCCTCAGGTAGGTTTGTTTTAAAGCCCCCACCTCCTTGTCACAAACAGGGAGAGCTGCTCACTGACCAATCACATCACTTCATCTGGAGACACACCTGAACCCCTATCACAACACAACTGACACATTCTCCCCGAAATAAGACAATTAACACTAAAAAAGTCATACAAAATTTCCACCATCCAGAGTCATGCAGCAAAAATAAAGTCTTGTATGAGTCTTCGGTGGAGATTATGTTATGAGTGTAACAGTATTGTATCCTGTGTACACACAGACGCTGTTGAGTGTGTGTGACTCACTTCTGTGACTCTCCTGATAATCACAGCTACTCCCTGATGTTACTGCTGACAATGATGATGGATGAATCTCCTTTTGGTCAGTGGTGTCTGGTGGCCTCATGTAATCACTGGATTGTAAGCTTATGTCACCTGTAATGACAGCCTAATGAAGCGACCACAACCTCATCAGCTGACGGTAAAAGTGACGCAAAAAAAGTGACACAGTAGCCTTCAATAACCAGATTCTTGAAATACACTGTTGTCCATACAGTTGGAATAAAATAGTTTTGCCTCTTCTCATGAAATGATTGTGACAATGTGAATTACTCATGATGGACAAAGTGTAACTGGGACTCAGTATGTAATCACTGCACCAGGTCAAAGGTCATTACTGATGTGTAGGATCGAATACTGATGTGAATGGTGTAAAAAGAGGAATGTGACAAAATTATTCCAACTTTATGGGCAATACAGCCAGATAAGAGATGCACACACATCCCAAAACAGCCAATGGTGGGGCTTATATTGCTTTTCTGTCAAGTACAAACTATTGTAACAGAGCAGTCCTGATGTTTCAGAAGCATTGGAAATGTTTGATGAAATATCACTGACAAAATCAATGCAATACCAGTTAATAAGGTTTCAGAAGTGAAATAGATAAATCTTGAGATTCAGCAATGCATTTTTGTCCTTTGTAGATGAGCTGAGCTTCACAGCTTTATTTAAAAAATAAAACAGTACATGTGAGTGATATCTCACCGTTTGGGATGTGTTTTTGAGTGTAAAAGGGAATTTTAACCTGTGAAGTGAATATTACACTTTTTTTTTTCAGTGCTCTCCACAGTGAACATGGGAAATTTACCTAATTTCTGTTTTCATATGAGATACTCAACATTAGGGCTGTCAAAATTAACATGTTAACAGATTAATCCATCATCATGATTAATCTGATTAAAAATGTTAGTGCAATTAACCCATCTGCAGCGCAGAATGACTCAACATCTCTCTGCTAATGTGTTTTGTCCAAGTAGTTACTGTCACGCATGGGCACATACAGTACAGGCCAAAAGTTTGGACACACCTTCTCATTCTTTGCATTTTCTTTATTTTCATGACTATTTACATTGTAGATACTCACTGAAGGCATCAAAACTATGAATGAACACATGTGGAATTATGTACTTAACAAAAAAGTGTGAAATAACTGAAAACATATCTTATATTCTAGTTTCTTCAAAGTAGCCACCCTTAGCTCTGATGACTGTTTTGCACAATCTTGCCATTCTCTTGATGAGCTTCAAGAGGTAGTCACCTGAAATGGTTTCCTAACAGTCTTGAAGAAGTTCCCAGAGATGCTTAGCACTTGTTGGCCCTTTTGCCTTCACTCTGCGGTCCAGCTCACCCCAAACCATCTCGATTGGGTTCAGGTCCAGTGACTGTGGAGGCCAGGTCATCTGGCGCAGCACTCCATCACTCTCCTTCTTGGTCAAATATCCCTCACACAGCCTGAAGGTGTGTTTGGGGTCATTGTCCTGTTGAAACATAAATGATGGTCCAACTAAACGCAAACCGGATGGAATGGCATGTCACTTCAGGATGCTGTGGTAGCCATGCTGATTCAGGTTGCCTTCAATCTTGAATAAATCCCCAACAGCGTCACCAGCAAAGCACCCCCACACCATCACACCTCCCCCTCCATGCTTCACGGTGGGAACCAGGCATGTAGCATCCATCCGTTCACCTTTTCTGCGTCGCACAAAGACACGGCGGTTGGATCCAAAGATCTCAAATTTGGACTCATCAGACCAAAGCACAGATTTCCACTGGTCTAATGTCCATTCCTTGGGTTTCTTGGCCCAAATAAATCTCTTCTGTTTGTTGCCTCTCCTGAGCAGTGGTTTCCTAGCAGCTATTTGACCATGAAGGCCTGATTCACGCAGTCTCCTCTTAACAGTTGTTGTAGAGATGTGTCTGCTGCTAGAGCTCTGTGTGGTATTCATCTGGTCTCTAATCTGAGCTGCTGTTAATTTGCGATTTCTGAGGCTGGTGACTCAGATGAACTTATCTTCAGCATCAGAGGTGACTCTTGGTCTTCCTTTCCTGGGGCGGTCCTCATGTGAGCCAGTTTCGTTGTAGCGCTTGATGGTTTTTGCGACTGCACTTCGGGACACATTCAAAGTTTTTGAAATTTTCTAGACTGACTGACCTTCATTTCTTAAAGTAATGATGGTCACTCGTTTGTCTTTACTTAGCTGATTGGTTCTCGCCATAATATGCATTCTAACAGTTGTCCAATAGGGCTGTCAGCTGTGCATCAACCTGACTTCTGCACAACACAACTGATGGTCCCAACCCCATCAATAAGGCAAGAAATTCCACTAAGTAACCCTGACAAGGCACACCTATGAAGTGAAAACCATTTCAGGTGACTACCTCTTGATGCTCATCAAGAGAATGCCAAGGGTGTGCAAGGCAGTCATCAGAGCAAAGGGTGGCTACTTTGAAGAAACTAGAATATAAGAGATGTTTTCAGTTATTTCACACTTTTTTGTTAAGTACATAATTCCACATGTGTTCATTCATAGTTTTGATGCCTTCAGTGAGAATCTACAATGTAAATAGTCATGAAAATAAAGAAAATGCGAAGAATGAGAAGGTGTGTCCAAACTTTTGGCCTGTACTGTATGTTAGTCTGGGATTCTCCTAGCAC
Source organism: Sphaeramia orbicularis (assembly GCF_902148855.1). Taxonomy (NCBI): domain Eukaryota; kingdom Metazoa; phylum Chordata; class Actinopteri; order Kurtiformes; family Apogonidae; genus Sphaeramia; species Sphaeramia orbicularis. The sequence continues at coordinate 27,086,680 of NC_043961.1, read as the reverse complement.
TTTGGCTAGTGCATCGCCCAGCTTGCGACAAACACGTTAAGTGCACATATATTCCCTTCTTTCTTGAGTCTGTTTGCTCATGCAAAATGAAATGCAATTAATATAGATTAAAAATAAATGTTATTTAATCGTGATTAATCAAAATTAATCAGCAGCAACCCTGTGATTAATCTGTTAAAAAAAAATTTAATTGTTTGACAGCACTATTTAATATATGAGGTATGACATGTATCTGTGTGTGTATCAAAAAACTGATATCATGAATTGTGTACAGAAAACGCCACTTTTAATTGGCATATTATCTGTACGCATTATAAGGTTTCAGCTAGTATATTTACGCCGTGTAAGATAGCACGCTGTGTAAAATAGCACGCCATTAGCATGTCACATTCAACGCGATTTCATGAATTCAGTCTGCATGAAATTGCATTGAATGTGACACCAGTTTATTGCATCTGGCATGCTATACGTACACATTTTCATCCTTTTGTGTGTTATTTAACGCCATTTTATGGCGTGTCAATGCACTAGCTGCTAATCGCGCCAACCTCTATTCGCGCAAATCGCTATTTGTGCTAAATGCTAACCCTAACCACTAATCGCACTAATTGCTCTAATCGCTAACTCTAAACCTAACCCTAACCACTAATTGCGCTAGCTGCTAATTGTGCTAATGGTGTGCTATTTTACGTGGTGTAAATATAGACGCTGAAAGCTCATAATGCATCCAGATAACACGCCAGTTAAAAGTGACGTGTTATCTGTACGTAATTCATGATATGATGTTGTTTCATGAGATCAGTCTGCAAAGAAAAATAGCTTCTTAGAGCATTCATGACATGACTGAAAAAGTGAGGCATGAAAACTACAAAATGCCAAAGCCGACTAAATCTTCACGTGTCAGGTGTTTGGTTTTAGATGTTTTCTTCCTCAGTTGATAATGTTAATAGAGTTATACATAGGAAGCACTTGTATAAAATAACTTGATCTTCATCACAGTGATCATTATAGATCTCACCAGCTCTATATCCCTCTGGTGCTGCTGGAGGTTCGACCTACTGTTAGGTTTTTGTTTGTCCGTGCGTCTTTTGTTGTGCAAAATCAGTTGTGCCAGAAACGCCCCCTTTGTTTATCTACAGTGAACAGAGGAATAACTATGACTGACAGGTCTCAGAGAAGTATCGACTACAACCAGTCAGTCTGTACAATGTCTGTGTCAGGGTTTGAGTTAAATATATTTACATTTCACCTTTACTGTTGATGGACAACACAAGAATTAACCCATAAAGACCCAAACAGCTACTGACCACCAAAAGCATTTACTGATCTAAGATGTTTAATACCTGCTGATCCACTAATCCTATTAATACATGTAAATGATTGGTGTAAAATACAGTTCATCATCTTTTAATGGTCATCAGATACGACCCATTTGAACGTTCAGAGACTCCGCACTGAACGTGGAAACACTGTCATCTTCTACAACATTGATTCACCAGTGAAACCCATGGAGTTGGATCAGTGACAGTGGATGGAGACGCTTGGCTGTATGTTCATTTAATGATAGATTTTACAGAAAATGTCATATGTTTTCCAGTTGGTTTTGTCCCCCTGATGAAGGCCAGCAGACTGAAACGCACTGGGGCTAAGTGAGAGCCACTGAGACATCCCATAATTAATAAAGGCATTTTAAAATTATAAGAGAGTGCCTTGGTTTTTGTATTTTTTGTGTATTGACGGTCTCTTCACCAAAGAGCACCTCTTACCATTTTTCATTACTATTTTTCATTACTGTCTAGAGGTCCTCTTTACCGTTTGTTCAAGATCAATGATAGATTTTACTGAAAAACTTGCTTTTTCTTCATTTTTCTCTGATATAATCCTCAATTTTAATCGGAGTTTTTATAAACCTCTACATGCTCAGTAAATTAAATACAGGAAAATACCTAATTTTAACTGAAAAAACACAAAATTCAGAGTATAATGTTTTAATAAATGATAATAAATCACTTAGGGAAGGTTAAATAGAGAGAAAAATTAATTTGGGAAGTGCCACCAAAGCAGCGCTGGGTCTTTATGGGTTAAAATAGTGACTGATCATCAAGTATCAGTAAAATATTTAAGTCACATTTTAGTCTGTAAGGCAGATATCTTGTTTCAATATCTTGTTTCAAATGCGGTCCTTGAATGAGTTCAAGAAGTGGATCAGTTCCATTTTCATATGTGTGTGTGAATATGAATCCAGACCAGCTGTTTCCCCCCTTTTCACTCTCTGCATTAAAGCAGGCTATCCTCTGGATTTAGTTTGGTATTTATTGGATAGACATCAGGGATGTTATGTAACTCTCAGAAGTAAATATAGTGAATTTTATAAAATACTCTTTATATGTGTATAATGCCTTTTATATTAAATACATTTTTAATCAAATAAGATATTTGGATATTTGATTAAATTAATAAAACATGAGGAGGGAATACAGTTTGGATGCATTTTGTAATAGTGTTCATGAGGACATGTATATTCTAATACATGAATTAGAGTTTATTAAACAGAAAGAAAGCCAAGGATATTTCTAGAATCCTTTGTTATTTGCACAGAGTATTAATTCTTTTAATTAATCACATCAGATTGTTCAAGGTTCATGTTTTCCCAGCATTACAATAACAGTCAAAAAGTCAGAGGTACTTCTCAGTGCATACCGGACTGGGCCAAGGTGAATTACACTGACAATCAGATAAAAAGCCTCAGTATAAAGAAGACTAAATAGACTGAATACTGGTAGTTGGTGATGATGAACTTAACTTGCTCTGATCCTGGTCAGTGACACATTTCCACCACATAACCGCAGTAAACATATGATACACAGTAGCTGTAATGACAGTGTGCTGGTGTAACCACAGATTACACAACACAGTGATGGAGAAAAGCACTATAAATACTGACCTGCTCCTCAGCATCAGGTATGGTTTGCATGGTCTAATCTCACATAGATGCACTAACAGAGTTTATAGCTTTTCTCAATGACTTAAACACTTCGTGGTTTGGTTACTTAAACCATGTACCAAAACTCATGATTTCTCACATGAATTTGTTGAACTCTTGGTTGAAACCCTAAACACAAACCATCATTTATCACTATTTACACCATGTGCTCATTTACAAAGGACTTCTTCATTAACTCGACCCATCACTACATGTATGTATTATATGTTTATCTTTCATGAAGTACATTTGCTCAGTTTCACCTAATTTTACTTCTGTACTCTGAGGAATCCAAAATTTTGCCATTATTCATCACACTATTACCCAGTGCTATTTTTGTGGCCGTTCCCAAATGATTTTTTTTTTTTTTCTATTTTTAACTTTTCTGAAGTGATTTATCAGTATTTATTCTAATATTATGCTCAATATTTTGCATTCTTAAGTAAAAATCAGGTGTTTCCCATATTTAATTCACTGATCTAGTAGATGTTCATAAAAGCTCAAATTAAAGCTGATGGTTATTGTATCAAAAACAGAGAAAAAGGAAGAAAAAGTGACTTTTTCAGTAAAACATATCAGTAACTGAACATTAAAAACAAGTGTGTCCATCCACTGTCATTGATCCAACTCCATGCGTTTTACTGGTGAATCAGTGTTGTAGAAGATGACTTTGTTTCCACGGTAACTATGGAGCCTCTGAATGTCCAAGTGGATCATATCTGATGACCATGAAAAGATGACAAACTGTATTTTACACCAATTATTTACATGTATTGATAGGATTAGTGGATCAGCAGGTATTTAACTTTTTATATCAGGAAATGGTTTTGGTTGCCAATGGACAATTAGGTCTTGATGGGTTGAGAACTGTCAAACTTTTCTGTTATTACTAAATTATTGTTTGTTTTAACCCTGTATAGCCTGAACCATTAAATCATTGACAGAAATTCCAGTTCTTTGAATCTGGAGCCTTTATTGGTCTTCCTGAACAACCAAAAAAAATGTTTTTTAAATATCAGTTTCCATGTATGAGTGTCAATTTTGGATCATATTTGATACATCAGGTCTCAATGTTCAAATATTATTATTTTTTGCACAAACAAAAATATAATGTAGCACAAACATGTCTAACAAATTGGTAATTCCTTTACGAAATTGGTAAAGTTCTGCCTCCTTCCTCATTAATGACAATCTTGTAGTGTCACTGGAAAGGCGTCTGGTGAATGAATTCCTCTCCCCTGGTGGATTATCTGTGTATTGCATGTATTTAATTGTATACATCAGGTTTTTCAAGAAAAAAATATGACACTTATCATGTAGAGGGCTTCAAAACTCATGTATCAAATATGGTACGTTTGGCGTTATAGGGTTAATTTATTGTTATTACCTGTATTTTAAAAGCTGTATTCTTTCATGGTGTCTGCTGCTGATCTCTTTTCCAGGTCACCCTTGTCTCAGTGGGATTCTATCTGGTTAAATAAAAGTTTAATAAGAAAATAATAAGAAGAATAATTGTAATATTTTGAAAGAATCATACCAAAGTAGTGACATTTATGTGGAGTTTGTGTGTTTGACAGCAGAGTTTCTGACCTGAAAGTATGTATATGTGCAGACTTTTGTTTAGTCTTCAAAGCTGAAACATAAATGCATCTTAATAACCAAGAAAAACTGTAAAAGCAAGGAAAGGATCACTCAGATCAAGTAGAAACAGGAATAGATAACTGAGAAGCAAGGTTAGTCCATGTGGGAGTGGAGTGGGCGAAGGAGCTCCACCTCCACAGTTTTACCAGGAGGGTTTGAGGTCAGCTGTCTGTTTTCCAGCTGCGAAGGTCATCCCACAGTTGTGACAATAAAAGGGATGGTTGATCTTTAATGATAAAATGACCTGGTTTTAGTCAGCAGTCTCAAGGATGGAGGGTGATTTGAAGGCAGCCTTATCTCCGGGGTGTTCACTGTACACTCTGTTACCGCGATTCATCTAAAGAATATCAATATTTACCTTTTTTTCCTTGTTAAAAAGTTTTACATTCTGGTTTAATGCTCCACTAACTTGCGCCAACATTTCCTAAAAAGCTTTATTCTGTCTTATCTGTTGGTTTTATTTAGAGGACAAACCTACCGTCAATTCATGTGGTTTGACTGTTTTTTCCTGCTTCCTCTTCATGGTCTTCTGCCCTCTCCACGGCTGCTGGGTTCAGAGAGTCAATACCGATCTACTTCACCCCGTTCATTAAGTCTTAACTCTGAAAGCTGATTTAGAGCATCAGTTCAGTGTCAACAACAATACTGGCAGCCCTTCTCAGAGAACACCAGGTTAGAATGAGCCTTTACTTCTTCCATTCTATCACTAATTCACACAAACTGCACACTGGTCAAATAAGAATCTGTTATTTTATTTCACAATAGGCTTGTAAACATAAAACCTTTGTCAGTGTAATGATCAATCCATGCAATCAATAACTCAAGGATCTTCATCCCATACTCTATGTACAAATAACAACACTACAAAGGGTACAGATCTCTGTCTATGCTTTGATTCATGAAATCTGATCCACGACTCAAAATGAGGATCCTGCACAGAAACAATGAGTCACAGTATTTTTTTTCATGTTTTTATCACAGAGAAGAAACACTTTTTGCACAATACCCCTAACTGCACTGAGATGTCACTTTGGAACATTATAGTAAAAAAAAAAAGTGACAGAGATACTTTCATGCAGCAGACACTACAGTATCATATTATGGTATTCAATGACCTGACACAAAAGAATTCACATCATACACGATATACATTATATAAGAGACTTATCAGAAAAAAAACCAACTGAAGGCATGAGAAAAAGGAAGCTGTTACTTCAGGATGATCGATCCTCAGAACCGTGTAAATGGAGGACCATGATCGTATGTGGCTCATGTACTGAATTTTGTGGCAAAGAGCTTATTTATTTATATTTGTTGGAGTCTTTCTTGTACTGATGTGTGAAAAGTGAATATTAGAATGAACTGCTGCCACCTGCTGTTAATATTAGACTCCATCCTTCCCCGAGCTGAGCTATGATTTTTAACCCATAAAGACCCAGTGCTACTTTTGCATTAGTTCCCAAATGAATTTTCCTCCATATTTAACTTTTGTTAAGTGATTTATCACCATTGATTGTAATATTATCCTCCTTATTTAGCATTTTTTCAGTGTAAATCATGTATTTTTCTATGTCTAATTTACCGATCATGTAGATGTTCATAAAAGCTCAGATTAAAGTTGAGGGTTATTATATCAGAAACAGAGAAAACTGAAAAAAAGTGACTTTTTCAAGAAAAATATCAATAACTGAAGATAAAACTACGGTGGCCCAGAGGTGCAACAGCCCAAAAAATTATCCACCATAAGAAAAAAAAAAAGGAGAACAAGAGAACAGCCCAAAAAAATTATCCACTATAAGAAAAAAAAGAGAACAGCCCCAAAAAATTATCCACTATAAGAAAAAAAATAGAACAGCCCAAAAAATTATCCACTATTTTTAAATAACTTTATTTTTAGCGCACCAACCTCCGCCTCCGTAGGTTACTTTATTACCATTAGCCACATTAGCTGAAGGTCTTAAAAATTTTCAGCCTATGCTTTTATTTTTTGTGGTGGCCTAAATTTTAAAGCAAGAGACCTTTTGGGTAAACACTGCCCCCTTAATTGAAAAGGTGGATGATGTTTTTTTTTTTGTCTTGTTTTTTTCTTATAATGGATATTTTTTTGGGCTGTTCTCTTTTTTTCTTATAGTGGATCATTTTTTGGGCCGTTCTCTTTTTTTCTTATAGTGGATAATTTTTTTGGGCTGTTCTCTTTTTTTCTTACTGTGGATAATTTTTTGGGCTGTTCTCTTTTTTTTTTTTCTTATAGTGGATAATTTTTTGGGCTGTTCTCTTTTTTTTCTTATAGTGGATAATTTTTTGGGCTGTTCTCTTTTTTTCTTATAGTGGATAATTTTTTTGGGCTGTTCTCTGTTTTTTCATATAGTGGATAATTTTTTTAGGCTGTTCTCCTTTTTTTCTTACACTGGATAATATTTTGGGCTGTTGCACCTCTGGGCCACCGTATAAAACAAAGTGTATATAATAATAATAATAATAATAATAATAATAATAATAATAATACATTGGTTTTATATAGTGCTTTTCTAGGTACTCAGAGATGCTTGAATCACTAATCACTGTCACTGATCAAACTCCATGGGTTTTACTGGTGAATCAATGTTGTAGAACAGGGGTTACCAACCCTGGTCCTCGAGATCTACTATCCTGCATGTTTTAGAAGTCTCCCTCTTCCAGCACACCTGACAGTCATTATCAGGCTTCTGCAGAGCTTAATGATAGGCTTGTCATTGAATCAGTTGTGTTGGAAGAAGGATACATCAAATACATGTAGGATAGTAGATCTTGAGGGCCAGGGTTGGTGATCTCTGTTCACTACAGATCCTCTGAACGTCTAAATGGATCATATCTGATGACCATGAAAAGATGACAAACTGTATTTTACACCAATTATTTACATGTATTGATAGGATTAGCAGATCAACAGGTGTTAAACAGTTTAGATCAGTAGATGCTTTTGGTAGACAGAGGCTGTTTGGGTCTTTATGGGTTAAACACATGTTCACCATCTCCATGTGTATGATGTAAATTATATTTATGGGAAGAACGTCACATTGTCCTGGCGATGCTTAGACCTCGATCTCGTGAGCCACGCGCAGACAGAGGGATGACTCCATGGGGATGTCCTGCCGACTGAGCTCGTTTCCATCCAGTCGCAGAGTCCGCAGCTTGGAGAAGTTGGAGATATCCACAATACTGCAAAAACTACCCAGGGAAAACTCTACAGCAGAGGGACAGAAAAACATGTGGTGAGGACATTAGTTAAACACACAGGCCACAAATGTGTCTTCACAAATTGACTCTGTAAACATCCCAACATCTGGGTTGTAATAATAATAATAAGGAAAGAAACAGTCAGAGCTCATTATGTTTGAGAAATATACACATGGTTTTGTTCCTAACAGATGTGGGTTTTACCAAATATTCTCTATGCAAACATGTTCACTGGTATGAAACAGTGTACTTTCTGTCTTATAAGTGTACATGGTGCAGATGGATGAAAGTAGAAAAAATAAAAACAAATCTAACATTGCATTTTTATTAACTGACATTATTTTATCATGGCTCTCATTGATCTTATTTCCCCCTTTGTTTGAACTCATTCAGATGAAACTGTAAAAGTGGTTTTCTCCTCATCTATGTGTCTGACAAATGGCATTTTAACCCTCAAAGACCTAAACAGCTGCCACTGACCACAAGCATCAACTGTTTAAGAACTTTTGGGCCACTAATCCTATCAATATATTTGGATAATTCAAACAAAATGCAGTTTCTCAACTTTTCCGTGCCATCAGATATGTGCTTTTTGGACATTCAGAGTGAACTCCATAGTGAATGTGTAGTCACTGTCATCTTCTGCAATATTGATTCATCTGTAAAACTCAACTCTGAAAAATAACAGTGGTTGTAGAGGCGCACATTTATGTTCAGTTAATGTTATATTTTGCTGAAAAAGTCATTTTTATTCAGTTTTCTCTGTTTTCATACAATAACTTGAGAATCTACTCTCAGCTTTTATGAACATCTACTTGATCCATTAATTAAATATGGGAAATTAGCTGTTTTTCACTGAAAAATACAAAATGTAGAGGATATTATAATAAACAGAGATGTTAATTGGTGGGCCATTACACCCTTGGCTCTCTCTTACCTTCGTTGGTATGTGCTTGTTGTTGTTTACCATGTTGGTATGTGTCACTTCCATTACATTTGTTGATATGTAATTATTGTTGAAATGCATTGAATTATAAGTTATGCAGACCATTAATTAGATACTATGTGTAAATTTTCCTAATCTGTTTACTATTTGTTATTTACATTATCAGAATTCTAAACAGATGTAATTTTATCATTAATGAAGCGAAAGTAATGTGTTATGTTGTGTAAATGAAAGGCGGGGGTGGGATTTAATATGTTTCCCACTCCTTTTCGAGCAAGTGTACATGGCAGTTCCTATATTGTCTTGGTCACCTCTATTTATCAATTTATTTGCTCTACTATTAGTTTCTTGTACACACAAAAGATTTGTTTTTTTCTTCTGCTTGAGACATATAGATAGAAAGAAAGAAAGAAAAAGAAAGAAAGAAAGAAAGAAAGAAAGAAAGAAAGAAAGAAAGAAAGAAAGAAAGAAAGAAAAAGATAAATAACTCAAGAAAGGTCAGATGTAGAGGAAAATTCATTTGGAAGTCACCAGAAAAATAGTTCTAGGAATTTAATAGTTGAGATGAAATGCGGTTTGTGAAAAATAGGTCCAGTATTTACTCAGGTGACTATGGAGTGAAAGAATCATCTAAATGAGCAGGACAGTGGAGAGACCGAAACAGGAAATGGCTCTTCATTGGGCTGTGTTGTTCTTAACTAATATTGTACCTTTGATCTGATTGGCTTGCAGGTACAGGTGTTGCAGCGTGGTGCTGACGAGGGGGATCCGCTCCAGTTTGTTGAAGCTCAGGTCCAGCTCCACCAGCCCGGTCACATTAAAGGTGTTGGGGGGGATGCCCTTGTCTGTGAGCTGGTTGTGAGCCATTCGGACGTACTGAAGCTGACTGAAGCCGCCCAAAAAGTTCTCTGGCAGAGAGTCGATGGAGTTGGACTCCATGTAGAGCTGGTGCAGGTGCGTGGGCAGAGCTTCAGGGACCTGTCATCGGTTAATAAGAAGAGTGTGGGAGGACTGGGGGAGGCTGTCACAGCGTGGGACAAATGCCCACATACTGTACACACAATTACCTTTGTCAGTTTGTTGCCACTGATGTCTAGAAGTGTGAGGGATACCAGAGCCTTCAGTGATGCGCCCATGTCTGTAATGGCGTTGTCATGGAGATACAGGATGGTGAGGTTATCCATGCCCTCTACGTCTCCAACTGTTACCTAGGCAACAGAGGCAATTATTTTAAAGTCTAATTTCTCTGCTGACCTGCAGCCAAACTTGTTGGATGTGATGTTCTGCATGAATAAACAAACTGTGCAAAACCTTTTCAATCTTGTTACCGCTGATTCTCAGGTCTCGCAGCGAGCGGGGAAGGTTAGAAGGAATGATGGTTAGATTATTGTGTTGGAGATATAAACGCTCCAAGTTCTCCATCTTCAGGAATGCCTAAGAAATCAAATAGAGAATACATCAAAGTAAATTTAGCAGCAGTGAAAGGCAGATATGCAGATCCTGAGGTAAAAGTACTAATACAATGCTGTGAAAATACATGACTCTTCTAGATGTTCACTCAAAGTCTTACTTCATTAAAACTATGTAGGTCTTAACAGCAAAATGTACTCTACAGTCATCATTGTGCAGTATTACTTTTATGTATGTATGTATGTACATTAACATTACTGCTGCATTAATGTATATGTTGCCTTATACTGTTGTAAATGGATTAACTACTTTATGTTCTGTTGGATAGTTTGTACAACATTAATGCATTATATTCTGTAAGATCACCATATTTGTAGTGTCACAGAACTATTTATTATTTAAAGTTAACTTTTCATGGGCTCAGAAGAACCTCTATTTTCTGTTCTGTGACAATGCATTTTCTAGTTAATGCAGTTTTTTTAAAGAGTTTATTTACAGTCACTGGATAGGGGCAATATGGAAAACTGGTGCAAAAGCCAAATAAAGCTAAGTAAAGCTCACAAATGCAACAAATGATAAAATTTTATACTTGTCTTTAAGATGTACTATAAAGCTGCATAAATGGAAATGCTTAAGTAAAGCGCAAGTTCCTCCAGTCGGTACAATATTTTTTGTGAAAGTGCTTAGTAATGCTTTTCTATTGCTCAGCTGGGATCAAGCTTCCAGTGAAAAGTTGGAACTCATCCACATGCATAAAACAATGCACACATTCAACAATAAAAGTACTTCTTTTTAATTACACAGCCTGTTAACCACATGCCAGCCACTGCCTCTGATCTCACATGCGTGGCTGAATCTGACTCAGACCAGATGTGGGTTTACCTTTTTGCCAATGGCATCAGACGTCAGCTGGTTGTGGTGCATCATGAGCCACACCAGATTAGTTGCATTGACCATAGCTGAGTCAGGCACAGCTGTGATGGCATTATTTTGCAGATACAGATACTTCATCCTGGAGGGAATGGATGGCATGGCTGTCAGACCTCGTCCATCACAGTACATGGCGACAGGGAAGGTGGGGGGGCAGTCGCACTCTGCAGGGCAGTCTCCCCCTGCGGTGTCTGCCTGCAGCGAGGCAAAATAGTATCCTTGGCCTCGTCCGCCGTACAGCCAGGCAAAGGGGTCCCGACCACGACCATGGGAGAGAGAGAGTGGAAGCAGGGCAGACAGGAGGAAGATGATCACCACACGCATGGTCACGGCCACACAAGTCGCCACTGTAATCTAGAAGAGATTTTAACCCTTTATCGGGCAAGTGACTATTTTTGGTAATTTCTGCACACATTGCAAGACAGTGACAACAACAGTTACAGTGAGGACAGTGAGGCAACAATCTCAGGTCCAACGTGGTCTACAGGGTCTGTAAGGTCCACTTCTGCATGAACTGTATAGCTGCTTTGTTTGGTACCATGACGTAATGGTAGGAGCCAGTATTCCCTCTTAAACAAATGGAATAGACTAAACTAAATGCTGCACACGTACACAAATAAAATAATAATTAAAGTGAGATAAACGATGATAAAATAATTTTATTCTCCAATATAATAAAGCCAAAATAATACTGTAGAATTAAAATTACTGACATAATACAATTTAACATAATGTACAGCTCAATTTAAAACACAATTACAGGGTGAGTTAAATAAAAAAATAATGAAACATGCACTGTGTACGATAACTACAGTTACAGTAGTAATGTAAGTAATGATGTTTAAATGGATAATGTATACGACAGATGTCTGTATCAGCACTTACATCTTTTTCTTGTATTTTTTATATATACTTCTTGGAGATTTTTTTTTGTGCCACTTATGGGCAAGTAACCAAATATGGTAACTTGATTGACCTTGTGACAGTAAAAAAAAATTGAAACATTTAACAAAAGTAATAAAGTCTAGTTATGTCCTCCAATAAAACACTAAAGTTGAAATTTTGAATTTCAGAGTATTTCTATGAGTGAACTATAAAGGGTTAAATATAATATGACTAGAAGGACACAGACTTCCAGCTTGGTCCTCAAAGCATCATTAAAACATTAGGTAGGCTATAGACAAGTTATGACCACTGTTTTCCTTTTTTTTATTTGTTATTTACATTTACATTTATGCATTTGGCAGACGCTTTTTTCCAAAGCGACTTACAGGGGAAAACCAATCAAATCACTCAATCAATCAAATTTTATTTATATAGCGCCAGATCACAACAAAAAGTTATCTCATGACACTTTATACATAGAGTTGGTCAAAACCAGACTCTAAGCTAATTTACAGAAACCCAACTGAATCTTTGGTAATGTTTAGTCATTTGGTGATAATTGGTTAGTTTTGTTAGTATTACCATTATACACTTCTAAATTAGCCTGGGGACCTTTACGGAAAGAACAGTTCCAGCCTCTACAACTTTTAATAGATCTCCTTTAAAATGTACTGGCTTTGTCCTTGGCTCATGCCTTAACCTTCAGCTAAGTTTCATGAAAAACACTGCAGTACTTTATGTGAGATGCCGCTAACAGACACACAAATAGGAGTGGTTGTATAACATTCTTTGTGGAGGTAATTAAACATAAATAAAGGTAAATTATAAACACACTGAGGCTATATTGGCTGAACATTATATGAAACAGACAAAGGTGAGAGGAGCCTGATGGTAAAACTGCTCTTTGTCTCTGTTTTATGGCAGAGATTTGCAAAACAAACGTGTAAAAATGTGCTGCTAAAAAGTTCAAAATAGCAGCTAAAAGTTTAATTCAGTGCTACAAACATGGTTTTAGAAAAATAACCTCCTGCAGAGAGACACATTCTTAGGGGTCTTAAGCTACAGGGAATCCAAAAAGGAAGGGTTGAAAAAAAAGAAAACACATATCCATGAATGCAGGCTTTGTAAATGGTTTTCACTGCTGCTCCAAACCATGAGGAAAGACCCGAAAAAGACCCTCTGATCTCCAGGGTCCATTCAACTCTGCTGAAGTCAGCTTAAATAAGACCATTTGTTTATTCATCACTTATAAGGTTTCATAGAAAAATACTGGATACATGTCATACACCTACCTGATCAGAGAGACCGGCCCTCCTATAGTCCCCTCTATCCCGGAGTGTGCTCAGGACTGGAGGGGACTCTAACCAACACAAAAACTTTCCCTGCCCTCCTTTCCGTTCTGCCACCCCCCTCTCCTCCCCATTTTTTCTTTTACTTTACTGGAGCAAATCTTTCCACCCCCTTTCTCCGTCCTCTGCACCCCATTTTGTTCGCTCAGGCATGGCCCAGGACACCCCACTCCCCCCGCTCTGGAGCCTCGTTCTGCACCAGGGTGAGTGATGTGAGATGCAGTGGCTGCGAGGGATTGTTCCCATCTGTGAGCAGCAGAATCAGTCTGTTTAAGTTTCCCCTACTCAGTGGAACCCTGCTGCTCCTCCACAGTGTATGAGCCTTTACATTTAACTTTTTCCTTTACTTCTTTGCATCATGAGTGTGTATTTCAAACACAGAAAAGGTGCAGATGACAAACCAAAACACTGCAATGCCATCCTGCTATAAGGAAGTGTATTGAGTATAGTTTTGTACAAATAATGACAATCATATAATCAATCAAATAATCACAACAAGACTAGATTATGTTTTATATCAGTGTATATTTTCTTTACATGTAATTTCCAGACCTCCTTCTATATAGCAAAATGAACCGTAATATCCAACAAACCCCTGGTCCAGGCAGAGGGTTTTGTAGCAGGGGAGGATCTAACTTTTCCCCTACATCTACATTTTGTAAAGGGTTAAATGAAAACATATGTGACAGTCCTCTGATGTTGTCTGTCTGGTCTTAATATGGGCCTCTTCCTGCCTCAATGTCTTCTCCCCAATGCAAACTCCAACTGAATAAGTATTGTCTCTCACTTTTATCTTTAATTTCTCCAAACATTTGTAAATCACTTGATCCTTTTCATGTATTTCCTCCCCTTTCATCCTTCTCCATCTCCTTATCTGTTTCTTGTTGTCTTTTGACATTTGTTCTATAGCATTACAAAAGAAGTAAAGTGCTACTCTGGGCTCGCAAAAATGGCTGCTTTTAAAGTAGAATTAAAATTCAGTGCTGCTGATTATTTTAAACAAGGATGATGAATGAAGCTGATTTATTTTTTTTGCGGAGATTAATGTTCAGTTCATATACACAAGTAAAAAGGATTAGTCTGTGTTTCCTGACCAGTTTAAAAAAAAATGTCTGTTAGCAATGGAGATGTGGCAAAACAAATGTACACACAAAATCAGATGCAAAAAAAAAAAAAGAAAAAAAAAAAAAACCTTATGTCTCATATTTACAAAAATATGTCATGTGTCATCATAAGTACATTTTTTACCCACGCCTCCACCATCACAATAATGACACAATGCTGGAAAGTAAAACTGGAATGAAAACTTCTAACTCTGACATGTAATGTTAGCTAGGCAGCAACACACAGTAAACAACTAACAGACAACTGAAACAAACACTTGGCTGACTTTTCCACCGTCAAAACATTGTGTCTAAAAGTTTGTTTTTCGCAGCATTTTCATCGTATGTCTTGTTACATCATTTTCATCTTGTTGAGTCTTCAGTGCCACTCATGCCTTATGTTGCTTTCTTATTTTTGCATCAATTTATCATCATTTGCCTCATTTTTGTCATTACATCTGGTTGTATATTATTATTACATACATATGCCTTACATATATATGTGTTTTTTATTAATTCTGTAATTTTAAATTTGTTTGGTTTGTAAAAGTTTATATTACAACAGTGGTTCCCGACCTTTTTTAGGCTCGGGACCCCATTGTAACATCACAAATTTCTGGCAACCCCAGTCATTCAAAACTGAGACATTTTATTGCTAAAATTAATTGGTTATTGATCATGTAATAGTTTGCTATACTATGTTACAAATAAATGTTAATTATAGATGACATTTAGTCTATATAATGTATATTATTATGGACGGAGGCAGAAAAGCCAGGTGTAGATTACTGCACAAAGGGAGATTTTTTTTTTCCTTGGTCAGGATATGTACAGTCAGTCTAGCTTGTGTTTACAAGGCTGACAATTAATACTGAACAAACAAGAACTCAAACTATGAATTATGAAAGAGTTGCAGCATCTGAAACCCACGACAATGAACATTTGACAGATAAACAGTACCACAGTGCTTCAGTTACAGCTTCAGAGTTTGTCATATCTTTTATGGATTGTGATTGTCTCTTTCAACTCACCATATATTTTTTATTAGTAAGGTTTTTTTGTTTTTTGTTTTTTTTATCAATTACTAGAAATTTCAGGTGTCCCCTTTTGAATTCCTGGCGACCCCAATGGTGAAAAACACTGCAATACAGCAATCTATGCACAGGCATGAATCACATTGTTTTCTATAAAATGCCTTAATTCAGTTTCATCACAAGAGGGAGTTCACCGTTTGTGAGGATGTTTTGTATGCTGAAATTATCCCTTATTTTCTACCTGTAGGTGGCAGCAAGTTACGGACATGTAGAAGAGAAACAACGACAATGGGAAGCTGCTGCAGTTTTTTGCTCAGTTAAAACAGGAATCCACAAATGCACTGACTTATGTTTTTAATTCATGAGCGTTATATTATGTAATTTTCATCTCGTATCTGTAACGCTGCTTCAATCTTAAGTTCCTCCCATCCTCTGTGTTGTACATCACTATGGCAAGATCAACACTTATAAAACCATCCATTCTATTCTGATTTGGAAAATGAATTTACAGATCATACTATTTAGCAGTTGGCCAAATAGTTGGCAACCCCAAAAAACAGCCCTGTGATCTGTTTTGGGTCCAAAAGTTACATTTGGGAGAAGAAATAGACAAAGTAGATGATGTTCATAGGTCGATTGTTCAAACTTAGTTCCTCTTTTCCATTCAATACAAGAGAGAAAAATATAACTGTATTTTCTGATTGTTTCATCACGATTATGCCCCAAAGCCCAAAAGTATGCAAAGCTTCTACCCTAGAGGGGAGGACAACAGAATCAGATGCTTCCTCCTGTGTCTTCCACTTCCTGTCTGCTGTCTGAATCCTGGCTGAATGGTGTCTCTGTGGGCTTACCCAGTAGTTTGTCTCTCAGACAGAACTGCATCACACTGGTCAGGGAAGAGGGTACCGCTTCATTTTATCCACCTGCCCATACTGTGCAACACTGTCCTTGGCTGTCGATATAAACTCACTGCTGCAGGTTTGATGCCTTGAAGCAATTAAGCAAAACAAGAGGAAAATATAAAATGGTAAATATTTTGCCTTTATCCTTTCCATTTTATGCAGCTTACATTTGGCAATTTCTCAGTTTATATTTGTGAAACACTTAATATAATGGTCATAATACTTACTCATAAAATGATACCTGGATTTAACCTATAAGGATCCAGTGTGACATTTGTGGCAGTTCCCAAATGAATTTTGCTCTATATTTAATCATCCTTATGGGGTTTATCACCATTTTTTATAATATTATCTTCTGTGTTTTGTGTTTTTTTTTTTCAATGAAAATCAGGTATTTTCCAACATTTAATTTACTAATCATGCAGATGTTCATAAAAGTGTATTTTTCACCAATTATTTACATGGATTAGTGGATCAACAGGGATTAAAGAGTTTACATCAGTAGATCATTTTTGGTAGATGATGGATGTTTGGGTCTTTATGGGTTAACAAGGAAAAGGTATAAACAGTAATAAATGCAATGATCAATATCCTTCAACTGGAAACAAGTTATTTATTTCAGTGTGCTAGAGAGCATAAAGATTTGAATGTGTTTCAATGGAAAAAGTTCATGTGGTCTGATGAGTTCAGATTGACCCTGGTCCAGTGATGGATGAAACAAGGTGAGAAGAGAGGTGGTCCTTACAGTACAAGCCTGTGGGGGCAGTGTTAAGACCTGGGGTTGGGTCAGTGTTGTGTCCATTAAAGAGGTCAGCTGAACCTGAAAATACTGAATCATCTGGCTTTTCTTGAGTCTTTTTTTACTCCCTGATGGCACAGGTACATTTCAATATGACAATACCTGGACTTATCAGGTTCAGATTATGAAGTTGTAGTTTCATGGAGCATGAGATGTCTTTTTCATACATGGATTGACCACCACAGAGTCCAGACCTAAAGCCCACTGAGAATCTTTGGGATGTTGTGGAGATGATTTTACACAGTGGTCCGACTCTCCACCATCAATAGAAGATCTTGGTGAAAAGGTAAAACAACGCCAGATGGAAATAAATGTAATCATATTTATTGTGACACTCCAAAACTATTGCATGGAAATAATTATGCAGTTGCAAATGTTTCCTGTTGTCAAAGCCAAAGGCAATTCTGTCAAATATTGTGTGTGTGACTGTTTAGTTTTGGCCAGGGTGTATACTGTACATTTAACCCTGTTCATTACAGTCAATAAAACAGGTAACCTCTGCCTATTATTAAATACTAATGGTCTGTACATTGTAATGAATGATGGTATTTTTCAGTGCTTGTTGAGAATGTAAATGCCTTTCAAACTCAATACAAGGGTTAAATCTGTCATGTTGAAAACCAGCCCAAGACTTTCATCAGCTCAGTGAATGATCAAAGAGCGATCCAGTCACTTGTTACTTTACCATAACTCTGTAAAAACAGATGCTGTTTTGGCCTGGGCTGCACATGTTACTGAAGTTGTTTTTTAATTTCCGTCTGTGAGTGTGAAACGGCTTCATGCCTGGAAAAATAGGAAGAAAGGATGGAGAACAAGCCCACATTGCATTACAGCTGAGAAGCAGAACAGTGATGAGGAATTTACAGGACACAGACTGCATTTGTGGAAGCTTTGATTAAAGAGGATGGAACACTGGTCTGTGTCATGAGAAGGAGGAACAAAAAGGCAGATAAAGCAGCATATTCTTTACTGCTGTGCTGTAGTTTGTTACTAACAAGAAGTGCTTTTTTTCTCTTTTCTGTGTATATGTGTCTAACAGATGAGGCATCATTACATCTGCAGTCACATGCTTCTCCATTAATCATATTCCTCATTTAGGTTATGATTGTACATGGCTGACCTGTGTCTAAACCCAGCTTTATTTCACTCCAAACAGGTCAAAGTGCAGCTGTTTTCAAGAGGATTTAGTATCTGTAAACTGAACCCAGATGAACTCATCACACAGTTCCCACAAACACATGGTTTAACAGCTCTTTCAACATACACAATAAAAACCTGTTTATGTTTATGTTTTGTATGGTTAAGTAGATAAATTCATGTGTCTGTGACAGTGAGTTGTGTATCTACATATGTAAAACACTAAAAGGAAATATGAAAGAACAACACAGTGATGGAGCAGCAGTTATGATTTAGAGTGAGAGAAAATTGATTCTCTACTGACTAAGACTTCAAAGCAAGAGGCCCAGGTGGATTCTGGGTAGCCCCTCAACACACCCCGCTTTTCCCCTGCCCATCCTCAAGCCCCCCCACCCCCCCCCACCCCACCCCGCTTTTCTCCTGCCTGGGTCATGAACAGTCCTGAGAGAGGATCAGAAGATCAGAGGACCAAACCTTTTCAGCTCAGGCCATGAACTCTTCACTGGAATGTGACAGGAATTTTCTTCCTCAACATTACTTCTTTGCACAGTCACCTGCAGAAAAAATATACCGAAAATATTCACTATAAGTGTCTGCTTAAGTTAGTTAGTAGTTGCTTTTCCATCGACCCTTAAATTGCGCGAACATAACTTGTGCATAAAAATTTGCCTAATGGAAAAATGACAATTTTGCCAAAACTCTCATTTTTCAATTAAATGTTTTTGCGCCAGCAAGAGGTGATTTTTTTGGCCGTAGTGAAATTGGTATATTGCACAAAACTGCAATGGAAAGACCTTTATGCGCAACTGGAGTCAGGTGAACAAAAAAAAAAAAAAAAACAATGTTGATGGATGTTAAAACAAGCGAAGAAGAAGAGTTTCATAACAAACATGGTACGGTATGTGTGGACACACGAGGAAACCAAATCATTTTTACTCTCGGCCACACTGGTCACAAGGTATTGCCATCAGGTAGTCGTCCGTCCATGTGTCCATCTGTCCGTCAATGTGTCTTTCCAAAAAGTTTGGCATGCATTAATAAGTCAGGCCACTGGGGGCAGTAGTGCGCATGATAAGTCAGGCCAAGGGTTTTCAAGCGCGTGCACGTTATGTTTGACTTTAGTATGGGATACAGGGGTAACGAGCATTCTAGATTCACTCTAGATATTTACCTCCGCCAAGGAGGTTTTGTTTTTGCCAGTGTTGGTTTGTCTGTCTGTTCGTCTGTCCATGTGCAAGATAACTCAAAAAGTTATGGACAGATTTGGATGAAAATTTCAGGAAATGTTGATACTGGCACAAGGAACAAATGATTAAATTTTGGTGGTGATCTGGAGGGGCACTGATCTGCCTTGGCGGAGGTCTGCGCTCTCCGAGTGCTTCGAGTTATGTTTGTTGCCATGTTTATAGAATGACTTCTAATGATAAATAAACAAATAAATAAACAAACAATAAATAAACAAATAAACAAACTAGAAAAGTGCAGACCCCCCATCCCCCACCCCTGATCACCACCAAAATTTGGTCATTTGTTCCTTGTGCCAGTATCAACATTTCCTGAAATTTTCATCCAAATCTGTCCATAATTTTTTGAGTTATCTTGCACATGGACAGACAGACAGACAAACAGACAAACCAATGCCGACAAAAACATAACCTCCTTGGTGGAGGTAATCATCGCATTTGTGATTTAATGGGAAAACTGACACTACTCACTTCTGGGTTTTTTTTTCGACATTTAGTAAATATCAGTAAAGTTCTGCGTATATGACCAATGGAAAAATGACTAGTGAGGACATTGTTTGGAAGTCATTGTTTTGCTTGAAATGTCCTCCTTTCAATGAGGATGTATGGCACTCAGCTGTTGTTTCATCTGCATTACAGATTCATGTGAGCCCAATAAATTTGCATTATAAATGGGGAAAATACCCACTGTTTCCATTTCTAAAGGGGATGTAATCTAAGAAATATGTTGTTTGGTGCTTCTTCCATAGAAACAAGCAGAAAAAATCTAAAGCCCATTACGCGCACATAAACAAAACCATAATTCATTGTCTTTTTAAATCCCTTTTTGTGTTGATGTTGATGCTCAAACATTAACATATGTAGAGGTTTTTCATCTATTACATGCTTTGTCCGTGTGTGAGTGTCTCAAACACAAACACCCTGAAAATCACACGTTTTCACAGAGGAGTCCTTTGGAAATGTTGCTGCTAAAACAACAGTGAGTCAAATCTACAGAGGCATTGTTCACTTAGATCAAACAATGACAGATAATTCACCCAGACTGATCCACAAATAACAGTGAAGAAGCCGAATTAATTCCAGAAATAATAGAGATTTGGTGTAAGTGTTTGTTGGAGAATGTGGCTCCTGAAGGTAACTTGAACCATGACACCCTGGGGCACATGGGCGGCATAAAACATGTGATAGAAAGCAGATGTCCACACACACTCACACACACAGATGCTCATGATGTGAAGCTTCTCACCTTTTTCTCAAAGAAATAACAGGAGCACTTTGTGTGAAGTAATATCAGGTGTCAAAATGACAGCTTTCACACCATCTCATCAAAATGTATGATTGTATCAAGGTTTAGCTGTGATATAGTGAAAATAAGATCTTAAAAAAGGTGTCCCAGTAGTGCAGAGGTGGGATGTGACAAATACACTTCTTTACTGCATTTAGGTACAGTACCAGTCAAAAGTTTGGACACACCTTCTGTGTCAATGTTTTTTTGGGAGGGATTTTTTTTTAAATTTTAATTAATTTCTTCATTGTAAATTAACCCTTAAAGACCTAGAACAATTTTTTGGTGACTCTTGAGTGAATTTTTTATCTACATCTAACCATTCCTAAGGGATTTCTCATCATTTATTCTAGTATCACCCTGCCTTATAACCCTGCCTTTTGCATTTTTCAGTAAAAATAAGGTATTTTCCTATATTTAATTTACCAACCATATAGATTTTCACGTAACCTCAGAATAAATTCATCGGTCATTATATCAAAACTGAAGAAAAAGTGAGGTTTTCAGCAAAATACATAAAAAGATTAGATTAGATTAGATTAGATTAGATTAGATTAGATTAGATTAGATTAGATTAGATTAGATTAGATTAGATTAGATTAGATTAATTTAATTGTCATTGCAAATAAATACAATGAAATTTCAAAGCACAAGGTAAAAACAGGACCCATAAAAAAAAGTATAAGAACAATGAATACTAAATAATAAATTATATTCCATTCATACTCCACACCCACACTATACACATGTGTGCAAACAGGTAGTGCCTGAAAACATGCAGTGATCATAAAATAAGCCATTCTTGCATAAAAATAGTCCCAGATTATTGCACAGGCCTTGACTACATGGGTTTTTCTGGTGAACATCCAAATGGGTCATATCTGATGACAGTGAAAAGCTGAGAAACTCCTTTTTACCTGAATTATTAACATATACTGAAAGAATTAGTTGCTCAAAAATTATTAAACATTTTATACCAGTAGATGCTTTTTGTGATGCAGTCATTTAGGTCTTTGAGCGTTAATAGTGAAGACATCAAAATTCTGAAGGAACACATGGAATTATGAAGTTAACAAAAAAGTGTTTAACAAACCGCAATATGGTTTATATTTTAGTTTTTTCAGTGTTACCACCCTTTATTTTCATGACAACTTTGCACACTCTATTTCATTACTCTTTTAATCATATTATGACAGAGAATTACTCAACTAAGTCAAGAGGAAGAAATAGTACATCATTACTTAAAGACATGAACGTTGGTCTATCCAGAAAATGTCAAGAACTTTAAATGTAATGTAAACGTTTGACTGGCATTGTATCTGTGCTTTACATGAATGGGTACATGATGACCATAACGTTGAAATAATTTAGTTTTCAGACACATTCCCCTTTTTATTCCTATTTCTACACATCAGTAATGACCTTTAACCTGGTGTAATGACTACATACTGAGTCCCAGTTACACTTTATCTATCAAAAATAAATCACATTATCACCATCATTTCACAAGAACAGTTGAAAATTCTCTCTTCCAACTTTGTGGGCAACAGTGTATTAATTTTCCTGACTTTTGATTTAAAAAAAAAAAAAAACTTTTCCTCCTACATTTTAAATGCAAAGATCCATACTTCTACTTCGTAGTTTTCTTCAACTCTTTAGGCATTATACTTTATCATTAAAAAAAAAAAAAAAAAAAAAAAAAAAAAAAACTTACATCATAATGCGTCTTCTCAACTTTTTAACTCACATAGATGGAACAATGGCAGATACAGAAAAGTAATATTGATATGGATATAGACTTAGAAAAATAATAGAACAGACAACCCCTTGGTGTTTAGACGATCATATATAACACACAGCAATGTAAAATATAACACAAGACAAAACAGACAAGAGAAGAAGACTTGACCTATTTCACGAGACGACCTGGATGTGGATGATGTGAGGTTCACTGAGTAGAAATGTACAAACATGTTATTACTTATTTCAGAGCCATTTCAGAGCTTCTACTTTTACTTAAGTAGAGACGTTGAATCAGTAGTTCTATGTATACCGGTGTATTTTTTACACAAGTATCTGTGTTGCTACTTCAGTAAAGGCTATTAATGCTTTAATACTTTTCCCACTCATCCTAAAAACCTCAGCGCTTCAACACTTGCTTCAAAAATATTGTTACTTTGCATTCCTCAAAAGACTAAAGTTTTTATCTCTATATTTCTTATCCAAGCAACAGTTCATTTTCTTCACCACTTACACAAGTATATGGTTTACTGATAAAAATGTGTAATCTTTATTTGCATGATAATTATTTGCACAGTAGACCTTTAACCTCATTCACCTTAACTGTTAAACTTGTGTGTTAATTACAGAGGAAACACCGCCATCTAGTGTCAGTGACAGGAAATGATGAGAACTTAGAGCCAGTTAGAAGAGAGGTAAAGGTCCTTTTTTAATACTGTATGTCAGGGTGATTTCCTGCTCTTGCTGTCCTAGAGGAATACAGACATAAAAATACCTTATACAAATAATTAAAGATGTTTAAATAGAGTTAGATTAATTTCAGCATTCCACTTTTGTAAGGCAACATATGCAAAACATTATGGAAATAGGGCACCTTTAGCTGCTGTAAGTGGGGGAAAAATAAAGGAAAAAAGTAAGGAAAGTTAAGAATACAGGAAAAATAAAATCAAACTCCTTGTAGTTCAGTCTTCTCATGCGATCTCAACTGGGCCAGACCAGTAAAATAATATGCACAATAACCTATAAATAATAAACAAAACTTTTCTCTTTGTTTTAATGTGAAAAAAGTAAAATTACATGATGAAATTCCGAATAACCTGAACAGCCATGTACATTCTGAAATTTCTTAAGAAAACTAACTGCAATTTCAACAAATATATGTCTTATCTCATTATTAATGCAACTTACAGATCATAGTGTATCTATAAATGCACGAAACATTTAGTAACAGGCGTTATATTATTAAAATTGTAATTATTTTTCTTCAGACATTTGAGGTTGTTCATATTTGTTCAGGTTATTATTTTTAAATTGTGAAATGATAATTTGTCAATGTAAATATTTTCATAATATAATATAAAAATAAAATGCCTTCTTGTTATTATTTACAGGTTATTATGCTTTCATTGTTCTTGAGTTCACATTAGACTGTATGTGGCCCCTGAAATAAAATGATTTTGACACCATTGACCGTTAATATCTTCAGTTCGATTTTTGCATTATGCAAATTCATCTTGTAGGCTGGATTGGGAGATTGACAGATGGATTAGTGGATTAGAGTCTGCAGTGATGTGGACGCTAAACCGGTCTGTTGCGGTAAAGGGGGAGCTGAGCTGAGCTGAAAGGTGAAGATTTCGATTTACCGGTTGATCTATGTTCTGACCCTCACCTGTGGTCATGAGCTCTGGGGAATGACTAAAAGAATGACATCCTGAGTACACGCGGCCGAAATGAGTTTCCTTCACAGGGTGGTCGGGCTCAGCCTTAGAGATAGGTTGAGGAGCTCAGACACCTGGGAGGGACTCAGAGTAGAGCCGCTGCTCCTCCACGTCCAGACGAGCCAGTTGAGGTGGTTCAGGCATCTAGTGAGGATGCCTCCTGGACGCCTTCGGGTGTGTCCAGCTGGGAGGAGACCTCAAGGCTGACCCAGGACACACTGGAGGGATTATATCTCTGGGCTGGCCTGGGAACACCTTGGGGGGCTGGTGGAAGTGGCTGGGGAGAGGGCTGTCTGGGGTCCTCTGCTGAGGCTGCTGCCCCTGCGACCCAGACCTGGATAAGCAGAAAACAATGAGTATGAGTATGAGGCCAGATCAGACCCTTTGGCGGACCAGTTTTGGCCCACAAGCCACATGTTTGACACACCTATTTATTCAATCAATCAATCAATCAATCAATCAATCAATCAATCAATCAAAGTTTATTTATTTGGCACTTTACAACAACACAAACAAGACCAAAGTGCTTTACATCTAAAAACATGATCAAAATTATAAGATAACAACAGTTTGATCAGATTCTATAAACGTGCATAAAACAATAAGACATGACACACAGTGATAGGAAAGACCACAGATTTTAAACCTAAGAGTGTCTCAGTGCTAAGAGTCAGTTATTGTCAGATCTCACTGAAACACCTCCTGATTACAGCAAAAGTGTTCAATATTACATGTGTTATAGGTTTACTTTATGATACTCAGGTAATCAGGAGCAAAATGTACAGAAAGATGGTCTGTTAAATCATGAACCTATTATCTCATGAATAATATTCACAGCATTAACTGGTTACAAATTGATTCATCAGATTGGGTACAAAAAAAGTAAATATCTGTGATTATAGCATCTTAAATGTGAATATTTTCTTGTTCTTTGAACAATAAACTGAATATGTTTGGGTTGCTGACCAAACAAGACATTTGAGGATGACATTTATTCACCCCAAAATCTGATCAGTTAATCAAGAGCATTTTCAACAGATTAATCAAGAATGAATATATCTATAGTTTGTAAACGTAAATATTTTCATAATGTAATCATACTTTTTTCACATTGAACCAAGAAGAAAATTTGGAGTTGTCATTATTTTTAGGTTATTATGCTATTATTTTACATGAGATCACATTAGTTTGCATGTGGTCCCTGAACTAAAATGAGTTCGACGGCCTTCATTGTTAATTTTTACACCTTGCAAATTCATCCCATGGGCCGGATTAGACCCTTTGGCGGGCTTTTTTTGGCCCATGCACCGTATGTTTGACACCCCTGACCTGTCCATTTACACTAAAATAATCTCTACAACGAATTCCAAGGAGGAACTTCTGCAGCAAGTACTGACAGGTGAAATGTGAACGTTTCCTGAAGTGAACTAACAGTATTGGAACAGGTCCCAGGTCTTACTGTGATTACCTGTAGGTGTTTCTGCCAAGATTTTAAGGATCTGCCAGCTCTTTAACAGTAAATCACCTCAGGGTAAAGTCTGCTCTTGAAAATGCACGCACTATGAAAAGATCATGACTCATTCTCTATTGCTCTGTTAACGTCATGTTGATAGATTACATTAGCGCATTCTAAAATGAACGTGGATTCATGTGTAGATGCGTAGTTGCGTCAGATTACAGTAACATTTCTTTGTTCAAACTACATCAGACGTTGTTATTTATGTCTTCTATTTTGACAAACACAGCCTCTGTATGATGGTGTGAACAGTTAAGGTAATTAAGGTAATTGAGGAAAAACAGGCTTTTTAATAATAGTGATACATTTTGTTTTCTTTTATAGTGTAGAAAATGAGTGTATATATTTTTCTTCCATAACATGTCAGATAATCACACTGAAAATGTGTTTGCTGTTAATGTTACAGTTGCATATTACAGGCCAGTGTAATATAGTTAAATTCTACTTGAACTCCACAGATGGTTATGAATTTCTTTAAATTTAATATTTCTTTTTCTGCTGCATAGATTCACATTTGTACCAGGAGATACATTTAATTATGATTGAATAACTGGTTGCTATGTCATTTTCTCTGCTTTAGCCCTGAACACATACAGTATATCCCTGTACAGTTTCCTGTGACAAAATGAAAGCTTGACCTCCTGCAAAACTGCTGTCCTTCAGCGCCCCCTTGAGCTGGAATTTTATACAACACCACTATTGTGCAGTGTTTGGAGCCTTTGCCAATAATCACAAACCTAAAAGGACACGTAGGGTTACAGTAATGGAGTGTTACAAGGAAGCAACAAATAAATAGTGCATGATTTCAGAGAAAGTTAAAGTAAATACAATTAACATTCAGTCATTCACCACAGGTACGTTTATGTATGAATGTGGGGAATATTTCCGAATAAACGGTGGAATGTTTCAGGGAGAGGTGTTATTCTAAGCAGAAGTAATGAGTCTACAGAGGATGGAAAGAGGCTCTTCCCCATTTCCTCATCCGGTTTGTAGTAAATCAGTCAGACAGAGGAAGGAATATAAACCTATCTATCTATCTATCTATCTATCTATCTATCTATCTATCTATCTATCTATCTATCTATCTATCTATCTATCTATCTATCTATCTATCTATCTATCTATCTATCTATCTATCTATCTATCTATCTATCTATCTATCTATCTATCTATCATATGTGTTTAAGGAGTATTGCCTCAAAGAAACAATTTAAGTAGAAATATGATTGATTTTTCGCTCATAGACAAAAGGAATTCACACAAAAGTAACAAGCAAATAAAAAAGTGTATGAGTTGACTACCTATCTATCTATACATATGCATTCATCCATCTATCCTAAAACTGGATTATTTTTAAATTAATGGATTAATGTTCAGTCTGGGCTTTAAAAATTTTTTTAAAAAAATCCACATCTACATCCACACATGTTCCCCATCCTTATATCTTATTCATTTATGTTAATACCCCCCCCCCCCATGGAAACACATACTGTATAGAAGGCTGTGGTGCACAATGGGTTAAATTCCACTTTGTGTGCACTTCTATTTGTTTTTCCTAGAGGGCGCTCTTTTAATGCTCTGATCAGAACATAATGTCTCCACTTTTCCCTCTTGTTCCCTCTACCTTGTCTTTTTTCTCATGGCGCTCCCCATATATTCTGGGGGAAAGGAATCTGGAATTGCTTTTTCTTCCTCTGGGCTGATGCTTTCAATAAGTTTCTACCTATAAGACACACACACACACACACACACACACACACACACACACACACAAATACACACACATACACGCAAACACACAGGGATGGACACACATGCAGGCACACACAAAGACACACACAAAATGGTCTCTTTGGCTCCCCAGGTACTTTGTGGCTTGAGTGCTTCTAGGCAGAACACAGACAGTAGATCCAGAAACACAGACCCACACATACTCACACACACATTAAAATATACTTGAACGCTTGTCAGCTTTTTCTAATATTTACTGAAAATTCCTGATCATATGATTGCAATCCCATTTGTCCCCCATCTGAATTCTTTCCTATCCGTCCGCTTCTTTGGCAGTTCTTGTCAGGCTTATGTGAATATTTAGTGCACGGTTAAAACAAACATGCCTCCACCAAATGTTAAGGGATCAGCCGTTATTGACGACTGGGAGACAGCAGAAGGAAGAAGTGAGAGAGGGAAGATTATGGAGGAGGTCTGGGGTATGGGATGTGGGCAGCGTTTGTAGAAAAGGAATTCCTCAGACAGTGGGTAAACACCGCTGGTAGCTTGAACACACACACATACATACACATATACAGATGCATTAACGTACACACTGATCCATACAGCTCCAGACTGGAAACTTAGGACAACCTGCCCCTGTTGAGCAGCTCTTGAACAATAGGTACGTGTCATTCTGTTATTTGCTTCTCATCTGCCAGTGTTTCCTCTCTGCAGGGCAGACATAGTTGGACATTTTCACATCTAGATAGTTCATCTGCTTAATTCCAGTTAGTTTATTTAAGCATGATTGCATAACAGCTGATCTCACTCTAACCATGTGTTCTACTGTAAGAGTGGAAGTAAAAGACAACATGCTGATCAAGTCAAACTTCCTGATGATGCAAACTTTTCTTACCAACTGCAGTATGAGACAGTAAATGAACATTTGGGTGTGTGCTTTTGCACATACTGGGCTTGAGGGTAATAAAATAACCAGCTTCAGCTGTGCATGCAAGAAACAAATGATTGGATTCTTATATACACTGTTACCCATATAGTTGTAATAATTTTGTTTTCAGACACATTCCCTTTTTTATACACATCAGACCTGGTGTAATGATCACATACTGAGTCCAAGTTATACTTTATATGTCAAGAATAATTACATTGTCATAATCTTTTTATGAGAAGAAGTGAAAATATTTTATTCCAACTTCATGGACAACAGTGTATATTCTTCCGTCTTGTGTTGAAGATGAGTTAAAGATGTTTCTCTCACTAAACAGAGCTGTAAAATCAGATGTGTATGTTCTTTTGTATTGATCCATTTAGGATTCATGAATTCATAGGCCATAAAAGGCTGATTTGGTATGATTTGGTCCCTCAAGTATTATTTCATGACAGTCATAAAGTTGGACGCTTTGCAATGGACAAACAAATTAATTTCCAAAATCCTTGGCTCACACCTGCTCTGATGCAGCTCCATAGCTGGTTTTGTTGATTTGTTAATGTGCAGACTTCAACCTCCACAGCTGGAAACCCTTTGTTTGAACCGACACACTTTGATGTTGTCTCTGCAGTAGATTTCTTCAACTCCAGAACCACATAAACCATTACCTGTAAAATCTTTTTTTAATAAATGTTTGACCTGCAGGATTTTCTCGTCAGCTGGCTCCATGGCTCTGTTGTACGCTGCAGTTTTGATTCTGCTGTGTTTTTGTGAGTCTGCCTCCACCACTGTTGACCTGGAATATGGAGGTGTTCCCCTGTGGATCAATCGCCTGCTGGGTGAGCCCAGCGTACTGAGCCTGAAGGGAAGGATAGACCCAGCCTGGTTCAGGGCCAACAACCCCCAGGCGTGTCCTCAGCAGTGTGATTGCCCCATCCAGTGGCCCACAGCGCTGTACTGTGACCACAGAGGTCTGGCAGACGTCCCTGAGCAGCTGCCCAACAGGATTCAGTACTTGTTTCTACAGGTACAAAAAACAATGACACGGCTACTGAACATGTGTTGTCTTTACTAACCTATAGCGGTTTTACTTTTCCTGTTCAGATTGTACATTTCCCACAACAGTTGAGCGCCACTTGAAAATATTTAAAAAGAAATCAACCAGGCATGACTTTCTGTTGTTTTTAGGCCAACAACATCTCGTCCCTGTCGTCCACTTTTCTGGTCAACATCACAGGGCTGCGATGGCTCATTCTGGACCACAACCAGCTGCAGAACGACAAGCTGGACCTGGACGCCCTGCAGAACCAAACTGAGCTATGCTACTTGTTTGCCAACCACAACCACCTGACATCAGTGCCCAGTTCTCTGCCAGCTGGACTCATGCAGCTGCGACTGGCCCACAACCAAATCAGCAGCATCAGCCCTGGAGCTTTCCAGAACCTGCACAACCTGACGCTGCTGCTGCTGCAGGGAAATAAACTGCAAACCATAAGTGAGGGAGACCTCAAAGGTAACATAATGTGTCATTTCCTTTGCATTTACCCAGAAATTACTTTGAACATTTGGCGAAAGAGTGGAGCACAGCCATGCCCTGCTGTCGAATTCACTGCAAAAGCATGAACTGGTGATGGTTAGATAGTGATTTCTAGTCATTTCTATACTTACAAATTTACAAACATGCTCTGTGAACTGTTTTTGATCTTGAAAAAGTAAACCACTGGTGGAAAATATGAAGATAGAACAGGTTATTTTGTACTATCAAACTAATTCATATCTCTGGTTATATATGGTCTATTAACTTCAAATCCACAGGTTCTAGATGTGGTAATTTTTATGCTATTGTGTATTTGTGTATGCTGTACCGCATTTGTCCACCAGTCACCAGACACGTGATGACTGGTGACTGGAGACACTTGGTTTATGTCCAGTTAATGATATATTTTACTGAAAAAGTCACTTTTTCTTCATTTTTTTCTGTTGTGATACAATAACCTTTGACTTTACTCTGAGCTTTTATGAACATCTTCATGATCAGTCAATTAAATATAGGAAAATAGATGATTTTCATTGGAAAAAATGCTAAATTCAGAGAATAATATCATAATAAATGGTGATAAATCACTTAGGAAAGGTTAAATAGAGAGAAAAATTCATTTGGGAACTGCCATAAAAGTCACACTGGGTCCTTATGGATTAAAAGCATCACGTGATCTGATCAGCCTTTTAACTATTTACACTTCAGACACTTTTTAGCTTAACTGTGATGTATTTTTATCTTTATTCTCTTTTTTCATTTTTCAGGTCTAATCAGACTCAACCTGTTGGACCTCAGTGGGAACTTGTTCACATCTGTCCCTAAAAATCTACCATCCACCATCCAGCAGCTGTATCTATCCAACAACTCCTTATCTGCTTTGAGCGAGGACAGTTTTGAAGGATTACATCAACTTAAGTACCTTCGTCTGGGTCAGTGCAAACTCCAGAGTCACAGCGTCCACCAGATGGTCTTCAACTTGCCCAGCTTAGTGGAACTGGATCTCTCCTATAACAAACTGACTACCACTCCCACAGTCCCCACCAGCCTGCAGTATCTGTACCTGGAGGCCAATCAAATCCAAGGTGAGGCGAACACACACAAAACAAGCATGTGCTGCTTTGTTCTCTGCATGTACAGGCTTCATATGTGTGAAATTTCTCACATATGTTCACACAAGTATTTTAAAAAGCAACCATACAGTCTGTTATTATGACAGCAAAGCACAGTCTGACCACCTGGAGAGGCCTGACACATAAACCCTGCTGTGAGCGAGATGCAGAAATGTGGAAAATGTGACAGGAACTGTAAAATACCAGGACGCAGACCCAGCCTCCTCCAACACAGACGGCCCTCATCACTACATAGAGACCGAGGAGGGGCAACCAGAAGCCGAGGAGAGTCAGAGATGGAAGAAAAGAGGAATGGGAGGGACTCAGGAGGAGATGGAAAGAAAAGAAGTGAAAAGAGGGTGGAGGAGAGAAGAGAGGAGGGAGTGTTTGGATGGAGGGGAAAGAGGTTAGAGGAAAGGAGAGTGGTATGAAAACATCTGTGATGGATTCTGAAGTAAGAGTGCCAGATGGGCCAGAAGCACATGCTGTTCTGCTTTATAGTCTCCCGTCTCCACTTTCTTTGTCTGCTCCCCATCATTCTGCATTTTTTTGACAGACAGGATTTGTATAACAAAGCATCACACTTTTCACTAGGTCTCATACCTCGTTGACTAATATTTAGCATCGCTGATATATTTCTCTCAGGACTGAAAAGTATTATCAGGAAATCAAAAAGCCTGATAGATTTTAGTTTGAAGTCATGCATATGTGCAGTAAGAATTAAAATCTAGAGTTAACACAAACCTTCATTGAAATGCCTTTACATTGACTGTAAAAATCAAATAAAGTCAGTTCAGTTAAATGATATATCAGTGTATGTTTAATTAAAGAGAACAGTTTAACAGTATTTTAAAAGCAAAAAGTACATACGTTTGGAATAGTAAAAAGAAAAAAAAGCAATAGCAAACAAATTAACAGCTCCCAGAAGCTGTATAAAGTACATAAAGTAAAAATTAACAGATCCAAAACATAATCCGTAAACACCTTTGAGGATTATAAAACAAAGATTCATCCTGTATTTCTATTTTTGATTTTGTAAGAGTAGTGTTTACCGTGTATGCTCTGCTATGTGGTCTGTTATCTGTGTTTTTGTCTTCTAACACTTTGTAACTCATGTTTTGAAAGGTGATGCATAAACTTTAAGTCAGTGAATTACTTTTGTACTGAAATTTGAGCCTGAATTTAGTCTGGAATTGAGTCTTAAATCAACAATAACCGACTGTGGTGCAAAAAGCAGAGACAGACACCAACACACAGCTGCCAAACACGCATGTTTTAAAATGAATTTATCTGATCATATAACAAATTTAAAAGTATAATAATGCCAATACAAAAGATGATAAATGAGCTGAAACTCTGTGCTATTCACCAGCAGCGACCTGGTGTGCAGCTTTTGGCTCACGGACTTTGGCAAACTAAAAGTGTGTTCTTGTTTCTACATCTATGATGAAGCAGACTGTGCACCACTGAGACAGACAGAGGGCAAAACACTTCCACAATAACACACACCTCATCGTCTAGCTAGCAGCCTGATGGCTACCGCTGCGTCTGTTTGCCAAACCAGTCTGGGCTGACAGAAGTTTCACTGAAATGAAGTGAGAAAGCAAAAGAGGGTGTCGTGGTTTTCACCGCCTCTGGTTTCACTGCAGCACCTGCAAGACATCTCATCTAATGTTAAACACAGACGGTTATAGAAGCACAGACCCAGTGGATAATTGAAGAGCTTCATCTAAATAATTTTATATGATAACCACATGGTGCAAAACTCTTCTGAATGGTTTAGTATCTACAATGTTTTGACAAGACATGAATCAGCATATGACTGTCACTGTGATTAATGATAATAATGACATATGGTATGTACTGAAAAAATGTCTTTCTCTGCCTGTTAATCCCCAGAGTTCAACACGACCAGTTTCTGTAGAGAGGTGGGACCGTTGAACTACTCCAGGATGAAGATCCTACGATTGGACGGAAACAAGATTTCCCACAATCAGCTTCCCCCCGACTGGGTTTTCTGTCTGCGAGTACTTCAACATATCTACATCTGACTCATCTGTTAAACAATCAAATCAGGATCACTGTATGTTTCTATTTTATGATTATTGATTAGTTAGTTAGGCTTGTATTTTGTGAACTACAATTGCCAAAAACCAAACATGTCTTTATTGTGTTCAACAGCACCTAGAAACACGGCCAAACGCTGAAGGGAATTAAGGAAGAATTGACCTTCAAAGCAGCCAGAGGATTACCGTATACACTAAGTACTGTCGAATACAGTGTTGTATTTAAACGCCAAAAGATTTGATCAAAAACATTTCTCATACCGCTAGACTATTCCCATGGGTTCTCGATCTCACTGAATATTGTCCAGGTTCTGCCTCAGCAGGGTTGTGCATCTGCGTGTTATTACTGAATAGGAACTGTGACAAACCCTCTCCTGTCTGACTGTTCAGGATGATGTGCACTGGTTAAACTGAGCTGTCAGTGCATGAGGGCAAAGGGAAACATGTATGAATGGCAAAACCCAGTAGCTTACCCAGGAGACCATCTGACTCATTTGGTTGGATGGTCTTCAACAGCCACACCAGTCCACGCACATGCTACATAAACATGACCATGAACATGAACATGAACAAGAATATGATTAGATTCAACCATGGAGAACGCTGAAATCTGTGTCCCTGTATGACCTTTTGGTAAAATGAGCATTTGTGAGGCTGAATTGAATACTTTTAGGTATGAAACTCTAAGAAGTACAGAAGAATTTGTTATCAACCAAATTAATTATATTGCTGTTAATGTTTCTAACTGAAAACAAACATATACACATTTATATCTGTATATACATGGAGTTTTTTGTTTTCTGAATTAAATAAAAAGTCTTACAAACCATTGGACTCAGTCTCTACTTTGTACTTGATGGTTTCAGGGGGACGTGTCTGGGGTAAAACTTTTGTGTGTGGAGCTTTTCTGCACTCTGCACTTTTTCAGGCCTGCATTATATCATGTTGTCATGTCTCTGTTTATTCAGCAGGAGGAAGCATCCAAATGACACAACTCTAAGTAAAAAAAAACATCCTGAAAATATCACAGTCTCACTTTTTCCAGACAGCAGCATTTCATTCATTTTAATCTAAGTCTTTATGTATGTAAAAAATGTCCATATGATCCACATCTTCTCATTTACTCACCGTATTATTACTTTTATAACAGATATTTACGTCTACAACTGCAACTGCTGGTAGATCAGGTTGTTTCTTATACACAAATGGCCCATGAATTCTAAAACTATAATTGCATTCTGCATTTGTGATATATATGAACCCATGAAGACATAGAACTATTAAGTGACTTATCATAAATTTAACAATTTTTTTTTTTTTTCAGTGCAAGCCATGTATTTTCTTGTTTTTAATTTACTGGCCACATAGATGTTCGTAAATCATCAGGGTTAATTCAAAGGTTACTATATCATAACAGAGAAAACTGAAGGAAAGGTGACTTTTTCAGCTAAATGTATCAGTAAAGGAAGGAACAAACAAGTGTCTACAACCTCTGTCATTTATAAAACTGTTTGGATTTTATTATAGATGCATCTGGTGTGGCTGAAAAGCTGCAGTTTACTTAAATTATATAAATGTATTGATAAAATTAGAGGTTTAAAAGCTATTAGACATTTTGGATCAGTATCATTGTTCATCTCCCCAGCCAGACGTCAGATGTTCCAACATATCCCAGATAACCTCATCACTCTCACATTCATTTCTAAACCCAAACATAAATTACATGTATTCATTAATACTTGCTGTTGTACACGTTACGTCCTGGTCCTTGCTGGTGAACATTCGATTAATGACACATTTCTCGTTGACGTCAGTTTAAAGAGGAAGTGGCAATATGATAATCACTGTGGTCTCATTTTGGTTTTCCTATTATGACAGTATTTCCTAATAATAATGAGATGAAGTCATTTAAAGCAATTTTGACTTGATTTTACCATCACAAAACTCTGAAACTGTTTCCTAATAATTCACACCTTTGAAAAGTCATTGGAAGAGATAACACATCGGTGTCACCTGTTTTTCTCTTTGAATGAAAAAATACAGCGGTGGAAAATAGTTTTTGGATACCCCATGCATCTCTGATATACTGCATTAAGAATCACCCTTAAAGGAGTGATAATTTGCTTTTTTTTGTTTAATGGAGTTATGTTTGGGTCTGAATTCTTCATTAATTCAACTCCACAGGTCCATCTTCAACCCTGTTTCTGAGTAATGACACCAGACAGGTCGTTTTGAGTGCTGGCCCTTTAAATGCAAATGACCCACTTCACGCCCCACCCCCTCCAGGTTGTTGGCTGTGCTGCTCCGTCCAGTTCAACTAACAACTGAACATTTTAGGTAATTGGCTCGAAGTTTGGACATATTTTCAGTATGGACTACAACCGCTGCTGCTGGCAAACAATTATGACATACTCGGAGAAATATTCAGCGGAAGTCTTGACCTTATATGTGCAAATGTCGTGACATAACTAGTTATAAATGCAACAAATTAAGCAGGAATTAAAACAGGTTGCAGAAAACCACTCTTTTTTTGGTAAAATGAATATAAAGATAGCTTTGCAGCACCTGAAGGGCTCAAATTCAAACTTTTTGAACTATTAGGGTCCAAATACACAAATAAATGCACCAAAGACTAATAAAAGTGGGTTTAGCAAAATATGACCCCTTTAAGTCACTGAAACTCTGCTTAGAGCCATTCTCGAAATACACATGCTCAGTTCTGCACATGCTCTGTCCTGTCAAGGTTTCAGCAAGATAATGCCCCTTCAAACATGACATGTTGAAATACCCCGGGCACATTATAGTACATATAAATATATGAATATGAAAAACATTAAATGGAAGTGAAATCTCACCATTGCTTTTATTGTATTAAGTGTTGCATATGTACAAGCAGTTTTAAAAGTAGATTCTAAGTACTTGTTGTTTGTGTGTGCTCCTTGTACCTTCACTGAAGCCACTGCCATATTTTCCATGTGACACCATGTCTTGTAAACACTGAGTGTGTGATGACCAGGCAGGAGTCACTCGCACAGAGTTTCTTTGAAGGACAAGTATTAACCATAAAAGTCTGTGCTTGTTCCAGTGACGACCGGTTGCAGCCTACTGGAAGTCAATGAAGACATGATGCAAGTGAAGGAAAAAGTTCACTGGTTCCATGTTATTACTGCGAGGCACAAACAGACATCACGCTATCTATCAAACACTTTATTTCTCTGAGACGTTTTAAAGTTCTGTTAAAAAACTAATGTAGATCTTGAACTTGGCATCATGATCTCATTTACAAATGTGATATTAATTTTACTTTTTAATACAAACTCTGCTTTTCTCTTTATTTCTCCCTCCTCTTTTTCATTTCACGCTTTAACCAGAACTCTGCTGCATTCCTCATTTTCAAAACCGTTCTCAGTGATCAAATACAAAACACAGACTTATTAGCAAGAACCACATAGATATTTGAGAGTACACAGATGTGGATCTCTGAAACTGCCAGCTGGCAGGTGTTTATGCTTCAGGAGGCCTGTAGAGCCAGATGGCACAAGTGAACACCTGAAAGGCTCCCTGGCACATCACGGTGGAATGAACCACTGATGACGCCGCTTCTGTTGATTTACAGCAACACACTGAGGCTGTCATTTCCTCAACAACAGATGGCTATTGTCATTCTTTCCATGTCCATCGGTCCTTCTTTTCCGAGTTATTGATTTGAGGATCTAAACGAAGTGGAAAAATACAAAATGCATACGGAAAAATAACAAAATGTGTCCTTGCACTCACTAGTTTTAGGTGTAAAAAGCAGCCGTTGTTCATCCTGCTGAGGTCTGCATTTCTGATTTAAACACTGGGTAATATGAGTTATCTTTCATAAAAACTGGATTGTGAGGAAGACAGTAATTCATGCTATTTTAGATGTTATTCCAAATAAAGTCTCATAGTCAGGGGGATTACTTTGCAGCCATTTAAAAACAGAATAAAGGTCTGACTGGTGGACTCATTACAGACTTCTCCTCTGAATGAAACTCTGCCTTGGAAACCTCCAGTCAAAACAGTCTGTTATGAAGCTCCCTGTGGTGTCATAACAGCATTACCAAAAGCTGTGCAGCCTTCACATATCACGTCCCTCTGCCGCAGAAACAAACTCTCTATTGGTGAAATGACTTTAAATCTGCCCAAGTTGAATATGACATGGTCTCAACACTGAAAAGTCATCTATTTCAATGTGTTTTACATTCATTTTTAACCCATAAAGACCCAAACAGCCACCGACAACCAAAACCATCTACTGATCTAAAATGTTCAATAACTTCTGACCCACTAATCCTATCAATCCTTGTAAATAATTAGTGTAAAATACAGTTTGTCATCTTTTTATGGTCATCAGATATGACCCATTTGGACATTCAGAGGCTCCATAGTGAACAAGGAAACACCATTATCTTCTACAACATTGATTCACCAGTAAAATTCATGGAGTTGGATCAATGACAGTGGAT
Organism: Sphaeramia orbicularis; assembly: GCF_902148855.1. Classification (NCBI taxonomy): domain Eukaryota; kingdom Metazoa; phylum Chordata; class Actinopteri; order Kurtiformes; family Apogonidae; genus Sphaeramia; species Sphaeramia orbicularis. The sequence goes on along the minus strand of NC_043961.1, from coordinate 27,048,972 downwards.
GGAGACACGTGGTTCATGTTCAGTTAATGACAGATTTTGCTGAAAAAGTCACCTTTTCTTCAGTTTTCTCTGTTATTGATATAATCACCTTTAACTTTAATCTGAGCTTTTACGAACATCCACATGATAAATATAGGAAAATGTTCACTGAAAAAATGCAAAATACAGAGGATTATGGCATAATAAATTGTGATAAATCATTTAAGAAAAGTTAAATATAGAGAAAAAAATATTTTGAAACTGCCACAAAAGTAACACCAGGTCTTTATGGGTTAAGAGCTGGTTTGTGTATTTGTTGTAATAATGTACCCAGAGGATTTGTTTCTCATTGCTTTTTGGTTTCTTCACTTTCAAGGCTGTTGCAATTCAAGGAATCAGTAATCCTAAAATGTGCTTTAAGAAACACATTTACACTGACTTGTAATCAACCTTAGACCTAAACTTTATGACGTGATAACTTTAGGAACAGGTATCACATGTGCAGTTCCCATCAGCTCGACGAAGCATTTCAGTATCAAACCCACAACTTTTCTGATCTGATTCAGTGTGCTCCTTCACATCATTTCCAGTACACACATATCTGCGGCTGATTTCAAAGAAAAGGGTTGGAAGAAAATGCAAGATAACAGACCAGCGACAAACAACATACAGCAATGGAAATGAATAAATTGAAAAGACAGAATTTATAGGGGATGAAAACAGCCAAAATAATCATCTAATCATCTGACTTAAGTTTTAGCTTGAACAGAAGCTTGACTTAAAATAAATGATATATCATCGCATTATTTCAGTGCAACTGAACAAATACAAAAAAATGCATATGCGTACCTCATCTGAAGTTACCTGGTTGTGGTTTTATTGTTGCATTTTGACAAGTATTAAAATATTACATTTAACACTCATTCCATGTGCTTTTTAGGCGTTGTTACAGCAGATCTTATCTGTAGTTTTAAGCAACATTTTTGGGGCTTGTGGTATTTTTATGATGTTAAATTATTCAACAGCTTGGCAAATGTTAGCAATCCTTTTCTACAATATTTATCTTCATATTATCAAAACGAAAAGTGTAGAATTGACTTGTTGTGTCACATTTTATGTTGTGTGACACAATGAGTAAGGATGCTTTTTGTGTTACTAATGAATGATAATTGAATACAAAGTCTTCCAGTGTTTTCTTAGACCAAAAAAAAATCTGTATATAAAAATACATCTTAACAAAGCTGCTGTGTCTCCTGTCGGACCAACTGACTCAAACTGAGTGGGTTTAAGACCTCCCAGCTGTCGGATGGGTCTGTTTGTTGCTGGGTAGAGAAGTCATCTCTAAATCCAAAGCAGACTTGTATGGTACTTGTGGTTTTGGCTAAATGACTGAGGAAGCTGTTAGTTTCATTTACAGGCCTGTTTACAAGCAAGTCTAAGACCTCCAGGCCTCTCATCAGACACACATACATAAACGCACGTACAGATGCTGCTTCTTCTATTCTTGAATTTCTCAAAGAAGTTTTTACTGACGCATCAACAAACAGAGTGGTAAAAACTTGTCATTGCTGAAATATGTTCTTTGAGCGATTAATTGTTGAACACAACTTCAGAAAACAGCAGAAGCCACAAGCTCAGAGTTCCACCAGGGTGCACATGAGCCAACGAAACAAACTGTTTAAGAATAGAAACTTGAGCCAAATATATGAGCACTGGAAACATTTTTAGTATGAATGCAGATATTCTACTCTCACATTTATTTTCTTAAATAAACATATATCTCACACTGGAGAGATACGGAGGATTTAATCTGTTTGTAATGCTCTAAATTTTACGGAGATTGTCAAAAGTGCTGCTTATTATACATTTCCTGACATTTTTCCCACAGTCCTCACATCTCACTGGACATTTTTCTCAGGACTATGTTTAGGCAGCTGATAATAGAATATGATTTAGTGCACAGTGAGTAGTTGTTGTTTCCTCTTTTCTTTATTGGGATGAAACTTGCTGACTAAGCAGTACAAGATCTGGGTTAGGAGTACAGGTGGTTAAAGCACGGACACGTGGAGTTCAGACGCTAAATTGAACCTTGTACTTTGCGTGTGAGAGGAGCGTTCGACTCCTTATGGTATCGGTGACTTTCCATATTTAGCTGACTCCTGAATGAAGGCCTCATATGTGAAACACATGCATGTGACATGGCAACCACAAACAATGCCATAGCACAACCATACCACACATCACACAAGGAGAGAAATATGGATGTGCTAAGATTACGCCTCCTTTTTTACCCACCTGTGTAAACATCTTCAGTCTTTTCTTTGGTTAATTACAAGTAACTAATTTCAATCAGATATAACAATAAAAGTAATTGAAGGAGAAGCACAAAAAGAAAACTGAACAAGATGTCTGAACCACTTGAACTTTAGCGCTCACACGTGTTGAGTGTTAAGCCATTGTATGGAAAACATATTTTGGGATGTTCAATGAAACCAACTTTTCAGCTAAACACATGGGATTCATTAAAGTTTATGACAATATAAAAGTTCACACACTGCAAATATAGAACATCTTAATTATTTACAATCATCTGATTGCAGTCAGCTGTGGTTTAAAGTTACAGCGGGTTATATTTAGCGGCCTCTAGTGGTGAAACTACAGACTGCCTCAACCCCCCCATTAAAAATCTGACAATGAAAGGCCATTCCTTATTTGAGATACAGCTTGTTTTGTCAGTTGTGGGCCTTTTTGTTGCGCTGATAGCAACTCTGGTCCACAATGAAACATACATGCACTTTAACACAGGGTGCAAACAGCTGTAAAATAGAAAAACAAAACAATTAAAATCTTACTTTGGACCACTATAGGGACACAATGATGAAGATTTGTTTCCTGTGTAGAAATAACCCATTCTAAGTTATATAAAACAAAAAAAAAATCTATTTTTAAGTCATTACACACTAATGAAAATGCAATTACAAGTATTACATATCTTGTTTGCCAAAAACATTGTTAACAATACCGTATTCTATGTTGTTCCATGTGCTGTGCTGGGTGGTGGTGTAGTGGTTAGTATACTTCTGCCTCATAACAAAAGGGGCCAGCTCCAACTCTCAGTCATTAAAAACAGGTATGTAAGGGTTCATTCTCCTGTCGGTGAACCCTGACCTCTGTAATGATGAAGATCTGGAGTTGGTGCCCAAGGCCTTTCAGTGGCAGCTCACTGCTCCAACGTGTGCTGATGCTAATGCTAATGCTAATGTTGTTAGTGTATTATCGGTAAGTGCAGAGACTGAATTTTCCTGTGAGGATAAATAAAGCAAGTTAACCTTCAACCTTTGTACATATTGTCTATTACTTTTTCTGCATATTTATATTTATATTATTTTTTTTATTTTTAGTTACATTGTTTTGTTGATATTACTGTCTAAATTCCCTTGCACACATTGTTCTTATCTTTTATTCTTTGCTTTTTTCTGCTCTTACCTCTATCTCCTACACTTTTAATTGAGATTTTTTTTTTTTTTTTTTTTTTTTTTTACTGCTAATATTGTTCTTCCTTTTGCTGCTTGTAACATGGCCAGTTTCCCCAGTGTGGGACTGAAAAAAGATTTATCTTATCTTATCTTATCTTATCTTATCTTATCTTATCTTATCTTACATTGTCATATTATGAGGTGTAAGTGACATGACAGGGGAGTTTATAGGCCAATTCACTGGTGGAAGGAGCTCATTGTGGGTATGACAAAAATCAAACCTGTGGACTTTAAAGGACCAGCATTCAGTTTCCAGCAAAATATATACACTGTTAGTTTGAGAAAAGTTTATATTCCTATTGTAGCCTGAACTATAATCATTTCCCAACCCTAACAAATCTGTCATTGATCCAAATTTCCAAAACTTATCTTGGGTTGAAAATGCGTCATTTCCAACATCTTTGCATTCGTGAAAATCTATTCATATTTTACTGTTTTACTTTTATATATGTCACTATGCATATTATTATGTCTTTATTATGTAGAAATGTGATCAATTGTTTGTGACCAGTGACTGATCCTTGTTCTCCAAACTATTTCTCCAGTTTGTCTGTTTTCTTTGCTGTTATCAATGAACAGTTCCCACCAAGTCTTGAAGAAAAAGCTTTAGGCTGAAACTGAGGCAGAGGTCTTTAATAAATATGTAACAGAACCGGAGAGAAGCATTGGTTTCAAACAAAGTACAGGCGGTTTTATTTTATGTTTAGTCAAGGGGACCAGATGTGTTTTAGAAGTCATAAAGAAACAGTATGAATGAGATACTGAGCGGCAGAATTAAAAAAAAAAAACAAAAACAAATATGCAAAGTAAATATTTAAGCTTTTTAGTAATTTATCATTTCCTGTCTGCTTAAGAAGAACTAGAGACCTAAAAGGAAGTGATTATTGAATTGCATAATATCAATAATACTTTCTGCATTGCATTTTATTGCATTGTAGTTGTTTTAACCCTGGTCACACCTACCCATCTCCACCTTTCACATCCAAAATAACCATAATAATAACCATAATAATCCATACATCATGTGAACAGCTGCCCGTAACCAAAAGTATCTACTTATCTAAAATGATTTATTAACTTTTAAACCACTGATCCTATAAATATATTGAAATAATGCAGATAAAAATGCAGTTCTTCAGCTTTTCAGAAACATCTCATTAGACCCATTTGGATGTTCAGAGATTCCACAGTGAACGTGGAAACGCTGTCATGTTTTTCAACATTGATTCACTAGTAAAACATGTATACTTTGACAGATGGAAGTGGTTATAGTCACTCTTTTATATTCAGTTAATGATTTATTTTGCTGAAAAAATTCACTTTTTCTTCAGTTTTCTCTGATTTGAAGTAATAACCTTTGAATTTGCTTTGAGATTTTATGAACATCTGCATGAGAAATAAATTAATCTAGAAAAATCCCTGATTTCCCTCGAAAAATGCAGAGGATCATAATTGATATTAAATCACTGAGGAATTGTTAGATGAAAAATTCAATTGGAAGAATCTTTGTAGGGCTTCAAGGATTCATGTGTATCTTTAAAGTGTAGTATGTGTGAACGGTCAGGTCTAGGTCAGTGTTTTCAGCATATGAGATGTGTGTGATGCTGTCAGGTTATTAAACAGATGCAGACTGAGCTGAAGCCTGTCTGGGCTCGATCATGTTTAACTTACAGAATAATAAATGAGCTTCATTTGGAGACGTCCTCCATGCAGGTGGCTTCTTTCTACTGACTTGTTAAACAGTACAAGAAAAGGCATTTAATTCGGCAGAAAGCTTACGATGAGTTCATGCATTATGTAATGGTTTTTAGTCTCATCCGCTGTGTTTGGGATCCACAGACACAAATGGTGTTGAGATGATCCTGAACATGTGATTAATAATGAAGTTTATATCATTCCTGTGTTTATTTCATTGGTATAAGGTAATTGTACCAAAGTCTTTATGACAGAACTACTTTCCGCCTGATTTCATGGATAAATAAAAGACTCTCCAGCTACCTGTCTGTTTGATGAGAAGTTGTTGTGATAGAATGGCACAGTTTGCTATTCTTGGGCAGATTTTGGTGGCTTTTGTATCTAACAGCAACAGAATGAAAACTAAACACAAAGTCTGTTCACCTCATCCTGGGTAGATAAAATAAACAGTAATGGACGCTTATCATTTGAAGGCATTTGTTTTTACTGCTGCAGCACCAAATGTTCAAACTCAAAGTCTTTTTTTAATATTCGCATTACATCTTGTTTTAACGGAATAATAACTTTATTCCTGATAAATGTAATTATAAAGTAACTTGTGTGAGCATAAGTTTTTCAGTGAGACACACATTTTGTATTAGTATGACTTTTTAAGGAGAACCACAATGAAATTTCATTTAAAATATCAGTAACACTTCTTATGAAGCCTCTTCTCTAATGCATTATAACACATTATGAACATTAACATGGTTTATTAATGGTTATAAGTGAATGTGATCATTCACAATACTTTATAACAATAATCATAACTCATTGTTAAGCCTGTGTCTGTAATACATGCATAACCACACAGTGAGAATGTTTTACAACAATAGTCATGAGACATTATGAGGCGTTTAATGACTTCCAAGGGTGTCACAACTTGGCCACTGTTTTTACAAGAAAAGCAGTAAAATTCCTATAGTTGCCATGTGTTGTAAGTTCATGAACACATTATAATCACTGTTATAATGTATTATAATGTGATTATGAGTTAATGCAGACATCAGTTGGGTGCTTTAAGTTAAGTAGTGAAATCCTGTGTTAAAGGAATGTAGTTCTGTATGTAATATGTAGTATATCACAAACTGGAATATAAGTCTAAATAAGTGGTCACTGACAATATAGCAAGATTAAATCAATGCAAGAAGAGCAAACAAAACACAACATACTGCAGATGTTTTGGATGATGAATAACACACTTTACTACATTATATGTGTGTTTGTAATGTGTTGCGTGTTGCTTTACATCCATGCAGTTCATAAAAAGTGTTACTGATACTTAATTTTCTGAATTTGGTCTGGGCATGCAGAGCTGTGGAATCTGCCTTGAGCATGTCCTAAGTGTGTACATGACATGTATTTCACTCAATACAGCAGAAAATTGTTGCTAGTATTAGGGAGCATATTACTATTCCAGTGGTTCTGTTTACTCAGGAAGCATTTCTGGCAGGAACTCAAGTGTTTCCCTTTGAAAGCAAACATCAGCTCAATCATCCAAATCACTCTGTAAATGACAGAACAGGCCGTTCTTGGACAGCTCTCAGATTATTATACACAGCGAGTCACTCTGGGCTTCAGCCTGAGCCTGCTTCACTCTCTCCATCTGTTTGGAAAACAGCTGCTGCAAAATGTAATAGCAATGATGAAGAGTTCTGCTGTGAGAGTTCCTGCAGTAAAAGCCGGTTCTGGTGCCTATAAATATGACTTCTGTGGAACCAACAGGTTGAATTTGGCCCTGAAAAACAGAGCACTGATTTCCAGACCGTTTCCCCAGGCTGTCCAACTATCGCTGCAGGGCAAACAGTGACATTCCTCAGGCCATGTGATTCCGTTTACACATGCAAAATAGATCCATGCAGTTTTATCTGAACTACTTTAACTCTGCTAAATCAACCTAACACATACATTTGCAACATCATTTCTAAGCACACATTTATCCTGCAAAAATGTTTTTCCCAGTTCCCACAATGGAGGCAAATGTAATTACATCCTTGATTGTGTTCACAGACAACTTTTTTTTTTAACAGCGAGAAGGGAGGTGATCAGATTTGGTTTCTTTATTACAGAGATAAAACATAGTCTGGTTGGTTTCTTCCAAAATCTATTTACTGAGGTTTAAACATAATAAGGCTTAAACATCATTTTGAGGAGACAAAGTTGTCCTCAATAACCCATGAAGCATTGTGTCTCTGGGAGTTCTTCTTCTTCTGGGAGGCCCCATTGTCTCTGACAAACATGTTGTCGACCTCAACATCTGACACGAAACCTGAGGTGATGAACGCTTTGATGGCCCGTTTCCTGTGGCAACTTGAAAGTACATTTTTTGGGGGGGTGGACTGCAGGCGAGTCTTTAAGGTTGCCAACCATGAGCCACAATGTCTCCAGAAACATCAATTGTCAAATAAAGACCCAAAAATATCCTTAATGTCTTTACCACAAGAGAAAGCTGCATTAGTTCACTTATTCAGTATATCGGCTCTGACATCAAGCCTTATGTAGGCTGCTATTCCTGTCTCCTTTTGTCATGCATTTACACTATGTATCTCTGGTCCTATACCGTATTTTTCCACCATATGTTGTTCTGGATACTCACTGTGACTCTTATTACTGCACATTTGTTAAGACAAATAAACTGGTCTTTCTGCTGAGGCACAGAACATGAACAGTAATGACCCAACTTCAGTTTAGCCAAAGTGGTTGCTGCATATCTGGCTCCTTTCCTGTAATCTCATGTCATTGTTGTGAGCCTCCTTTGCTGACAAGCAGTATTAGCATAAAATAAATTTACAAAATTAACTTTATTTGTAGTGATGCAGTTCTCGAGACTAGTCTTTGTGGTCTCGGTCTTGTCATGGTCTCAACTCATTAGATTTCAGTCTTGTCTTGGTCTCGACTCTCTTTGGTCTCGGTCTTGTCTTGGTCTCAGACATAGCTGTCTCAATGGGATTTGTACAAAAACCGCATCATCACAGAATAGTATTATTATTTATTACGTGCCCTCTTCAAATATAACCACTCAAACGCATCTATTTTAAAAACATGTTACATTGTTTAAATTTTCTCAACGGACAATGCCAGCCCACCACAGTCTACTACACTACTACACTAATGATGTAGTTCTCAAGACCAGGCTTGGTCATGGTTTTTGTAGTCTCGGTCTTGTCATGGACTTATCTCATTAGGTCTCGGTCTTGTCTTGGTCTCAATACCCTTTGGTTTTGGCAGTGTCTTGGTCTCGATCTAGCCAGTCTTGACTACAACACTAATTTGTTGTATTTAAAGGTTCAAGGTGTAGAATTTATTGGGATTTAGGAGGAAGTACCTGCAGCAATGGAATGTAATAACTTTATGTTATTATGAAATTATGACACATTGTGTTGGTATTAGTGTATTATCATGTGAAAATAAGAACCATTGTGGTTTCATTACCTCAGAATAACCTGTTTATTTCTGCAGAAGGAGCTTGTTACCATATTGCTACACTAACTCAGAATAGAACTCTCCTTTTTTCTGTTTCATCATGACCTAGAGTTAAGGTGCTTTACTGCTACTAATATGTCAGGGCAGCTTAACTGCAACATAATGTGCTGCACACTTTTAATACCCCAAATATAGTGTAAGATTCCATTGGAACGTACTGCCCTATAATTTAGATTAGATTGTCTTTGTGTAAAACTTATTACATACATATTTATATTTGAAGCACTCAGATATTATAACTGCACAAGACTGTTTCAAGCAAACATGTCACCCCAACAAAGGGGTCATGTCTCCATTTCATGCCATTTGACCTTGAAAAAGTGGGTCATGGTTACCTATTTTCAATAGGCTTCTGCTCCATGCCAAGATGCATCCACAGTATAAATTTGGAGTAGATATTTCAATGCTTTCTTCAGATAACGTGATTATGTCGTTGAATGAACAGACACAGACAGAAGACAAAACGATTACAATACCCCTTCGATCAGATGCTGGTAAAAGGGGTAAAAGCCAAAGGGACAACAGGCTTCAGTTGGTTGCAGTTTTCAACTTTGTCACTAGACACCACTAAATATCACACAACCTTTGACCTTTTAGCACACAGTCGTATCATCCGTAAAGTGAGTCACTGGTGTGAAAACAATTAACTGTCTTGTTTTGTTGTTATGGACAGGTCATGAGGATGTGAAAGGTAGGACTCAAGCACACGATGCTGAAGGGCGAAACAAATTTATTCCGAAACAAAACCATACAAACAAAAACCTGGGGGTGAGTCAGAGTCCGTCAAGTAATGGGTGATGAGGAGGAATGAAAGTCCGGGTTATGGAGAGGTTGACAATGATCCAGCGCTGCATGGATACAGAGCCAAGCCTTAAATACAGCTCTAATGGTGATGCACTGCAGTGATACAGTGTGCAGCAGATGAGATGATGTCTGATAAGGAATGGAAGAATGGAGAGGGCGGAGCCACGCCAGAGCGGACCGTGACAAAAAAGATACATTTTTCAGAATGTGGCTACTTGCAGATCGGCAGTTTTAGCTAATCTCATTGTGAATCTTTGGTCTGACGTTATATATACTTTGTCAAAGTACATCAAATGTTTTAAAAATATTTAAAAAGCAGCTGTTACAGAGGCATATTTTGATTTTAAAGCACAACCACTGTTTACAGAACACAATATATTCAGATGTAAATGCTCTTAATTTAATTACATATATATTGTCAGTGACGGTATGATATTACAGTACAAAACTGTACCTACATAAGGCTATTACAAGTAACTAGTTACACACAACACTGCTTTTTTCAGTCCTACCTTACTTCTGATGATATTTTAATAGATGAAATATTAAACCAAATCATGAAACACTACTGTTCATGAGCAAATGTTTCCAGTGATGTCATCCCAGAAAGCAACAAAATAAAAAAAACCTTTGGAATGGAATTAGGTCACCATAGTTGATCAGAGAGTTATTAAAGAACTTTCTTCCAGCATCTCATCATGGTAGCAAACAAGATCAGAAAGAAAAAGTAACTGCCCAGAAATAAAGTGGGTGGTTGTACATGTACAATATCCCTCTCTGTGCCCTGTTTGTAGAAGGATCCTTCTCCTCCTCGTTTGGACCAGTCTAGTCCGGATGTTTGGTCCAGCTGAGCTCAGAATCCCAACCCAGAGTCGGAGCTCAGCTGTGTTTGGTGTGTGTACAGCAGGGAGAAATCATGAAAAGAAATCGAAAGTGGGTGGAGGAGGCACATGTGTGTTCATGTGTGTTCGAGACTTTTCCCAACACATGTTCGGCTCATTATCCTTCGGCTGCTGCTCACTCTGCAGGAATGCAGGGTAGCAAACACATGTCCACCTCCTAACCCCCAGTGACACATAATCACACACACACGCACACACACACACACACACACGCACACACACACACACACACACAGACACACACACACACACACAGGTTTACACTTTGTTAATCAGAGAGCCATGCAGCCCCACTTCCTGAAAATACCACCCCAGTGCCCCTCACATGGGCTGGATCTGGGTAATCAGGCTGCTTGAGTTTATTGATGCAGGAGAAAAAAGCCTCTTGGACATTTGACACAGAAAAGATGCATGGAGTCAGAGGAGGGATGCTGCTAATGAAAAGCACATGACACTACCATCTAAACAATAGTGAGAGGGTGGGAGATGCAGTTACAGCTGGGCTTTCCTGAAAAGAGTTCTAATTTTCTCAGTGTTTCTCATAGACAAATAAATGCTTGTGAATTTTACACGCAAATATGCAAACATGCACACTCACCCTCGGTTTTTGTTTTGGTCAAGCTGAGGCAAACACTCCCATGCTATGCTGAGATACAACAAAATAATAATAAACTATGACATAGTTCAGACACAAGAAAGAGTTTGTGCTGTTCCAGAGAGAATTAAGATTAAATCTCAATGGCCTTGAGCCAAGCAGGGAAAGAAAAAAAAAAAAAAGAACCACTGTGACCTTCAGAGGGAAAAAGCCAGGGAACAAACCCAACAGGCAGGCTTGTCCACCAAAGGAGAGAGAGAGTGAAAGGGAGGGGAGGGTTAGGGACGAAGAGGAACAGAGGAAGAGAGAGAGAGGGAGGGAAGGAAAAAAGTGAGAGAGGCAGAGAGAAGAAAAGACATTTAACTTGTGACTTAACAAAAGAGGGCAGGTACCGGAGGCAGGTAAGAGACTTTATTTGTTGTTTCCAGGGGGGCAGTTTTATGATCAATAAGATCAGAATGCAGTGTAGTTGTGTGTGAAACAGGGAGACAAGGCAGAAGAGGAGGGGGGGGGTAGTGAGTGTGAGTTTGTGGACCAAGAAGAAGCCTGGCAGATGCACGGCTGAGCCATGCTGCTGTGTTTCTATAGAAACGCTGTGCCATACACAGTGGTACTCTGTCCTCTGGGTGCCTCTGCACACCTCCGTTCCACCACGTCTCTGCTCCCCTGAAGCCTTTTTTCATCGTAAGTTGGAGCTGCTGCAGTAAAGTTAAAGTATGAAGAGGGTGAAGTGGCTGTGCTCATGAAAACAGAAGGTGCAGAAGACTCATCTGATGGATCTAAAGGATTTCCAGGCAGTCTGCTGCTTTGAATGAATGATTGTTAAATCAGTTGTGATCCGGACAGATTTTCATCGACCTCATTTTTGCATCAGTTTTAACGAACAACCATGTGAAATATAGGATACAACTTGAGCATGCACATCTACTCACCAAAAAAGTCTGTGATGAATTGATAAATTGTAGTAGTGTTGACCTATATGTTTGACTTTAACAAAAAAGGATGTAAATGTATGATCCACCTTGACCTGGCTGATGATCAGGACAAAGACAGTGATGGCAGCAGAGCAGACTGCCTGGGGTCTGCAGGACTGATGGAGCACAATGTATAGCCCTGTCTGTCTTTGCTAATTTGATTTGCATGTATTATTATTATTATAGATCAACTTCTAAGTCCTTTTAGCACTGCTGCGTATCAAATGCATTACAGCATCAATGCATTAACACATTAAATCCATTCAACATTTGCAAAGCTACTGCTGCAGCCACACCCACATGGGGAAATGTTATGGCAAATGTTTTTCCCTCTGAAAAGTATCTGCAGGGGGAGAGTTTCAGAGCCTGAAGACTAAATGAAACTGTGCATGGATACCGAACCATTCTCACATCAAATGGTCTGAATTCCACAGAGAAGTGCCTTAATAACAGTTCAAATATGCAGTCTGAATCCAGTCACATGAATCATGTCACATTTGTGTCTAATGTTGTTAATTGTAGCCTTATTCGATTCCAGATACTTTCAGACATCTGAGCGAGCCTCCTGACTCATATTCACGCATTTGCAGTAAATAAGGGTCTGGTGATAATCCTGTTCTGGAAAAAAAAGAGGATGTGAGGAATATGGGAAATGATGGAATAAGAAATTGTCACAGTCAGGGAGTTTGTTGTGACATTTAAACAAAACTAAGAGCTTATACTGACTGCAATATGAATAATCTAATGAAATAAATTAAATATGTATAACATGATTTAACACAGTTTAATACAAAATTAACTAATTACCAGCATTATTAGATATTTAGCTTCTTATATCAGTGATATATGGACTACATATGGACTGAAGCTAGTCACTGTAGCAGAAAATGTTGGCTATTTGTGTGTATGTGTGCAACAATGGTACCAGCTGACACACAAATATACAACAGGGATGGTTGAACTACTGTGATGAGCTGCAAGTCATAAACAAAACAACAAGGCTTTGACCGAGAATGTCAGTTATGACAACAGCAGCACTAGGGGATGGAGGGAGCGCTGGTTCTGGTTTGGACTGAGGGACCGGGAGGCTCTGGATGACTGAGGGGGAAAAGGAAAGGTAGTGCCAGGGAACACCGTTAGTGAAAAATGGGATTTGTTTTTCCAGGCAGGACAGAATTTGGCTTTAGACCTCATTCCTACCCAGTGATTCATATGTGATGTTTATCAAATTGGCCCGATGCTTTGTTAACTGGAGCAAAGTGATGGGAAACTATTAGAGCAGTCGTGCTGAAGCATCATGTATTTTGACAGCTGGATGCACTGTAATTATTTACAGCAGGCCTATTTTGATTAGGTACAGTACACAGTGCAGTGAAACACATTCAAATAAAGGGATTTTGTCCAATCTCCAGCTCTTCTGTGCAGCCATTTTTCAGTCACATTAAAAAATACACGTACCCCGACGGCAGTGCAAGTGTCTGAGATGCTCCGAGGGCACAGAGATTATCACATAGTTCATGAACTGAACCGATGCTCACATCTGCTGGACATATTTAAGACATCCATTCTCACATGTCAAAGCACTTCTGCTCATTTCTGTTGTTGTGGAAGTTGAAATGCTGGGTGTGCCTTGGAAAAGCTTTTATGTTATCATTATGCTAAAACACAACATAAATAAAAGGGTTTATCCAAAATACCTCTGGAAAGATTTCAGACAACCTCCATAACAGTGATGATGAATGGAATAATAGAAGGTGGGATCAGTATCTGTGCAGTTCACCAGTTCTCTTGCATTATTCCTGTATTTACTGTGTTTTTTAGGATGCATATTGGATTCAACAGAGTCTCACTGGGATTTTAGTCCAGTTTCCTTTGGGTCTGTCCTGGGTCAGAGAGTCTTAACCTTCCAGACCTGCTGTTCTCTCCATCCAAGTCTCCCTCTGGACCAGTGCTAACAAAAGAGCCTTTATCCACCAAACCTTTCCTTTCCTCCCTCGTTCATAAGAACTCATTTCCTGTATTATTATCTGCTCCTCCTTCACTTTCAAATCTAATCAAATTAAACAAACCTCTCCTCATTGGACTTTGTGCTTATTCTTTCTGTTTCTTGCACTGCCAAACCATAAACCACTGATTTAAATAAAAGAAACCATTTATTGGTGTTGCTGTATTCAAGACCAGTCTCAAGACCACTTTTAAATACTTTGGTCTTTATAATATTATCTAGAATAGTTTACTAACCAGTATCATCTATGTTATGATTAAAATTTAAAAACAAGTGGTGCCAGGCACAACAAACCCCGCCCCTCGCACATATTGTAGCTTATTTTGGCATCAATCCAGCTGATGTCATCACGTCTATGCATGTGCTAATGTCAGCATATCAGTTGCTTCTATATATGTGCCAAGTTTGAAGTACTTTTAAACAAAATTGATGTTTTTATAGAGACGTGAAATTTCGCCTATTATAAGTAAATGGGAGAAGAAAAAAGATTTTAAAATTCATTTAAAAAAATTTACTTTGACCTACTTTTCCCAAAATGTAATCACATCTATTCTGGGTCACTGGCAATCTATAAACCACATTTGGTATGAATTCAACCAACAGGTTTGCTGCCAGAGTGTTAACAAAGAAACAAACTGAACCAAAAACAATACCTCTTGAATCCCCTTCAAGGGGCAGGGATAAAAAATTTTAAATCATCCAAAGAGGCTTCTGAAGAGGGATTGTATAAGAAGTTTCCACCACAGTCAATGTACACTCTTGCATATAAATGGGTAATAAAATGCTTTTATCTCCTCTCATTAAATGATTGTGACAATGTGATTTATTCATGACAGATAAAGTGTAACTGGGACTTAGTATGTAATCATTGCACATGATCAAAGGTGATCACTGATGTATATACATAGGAATAAATAGAGAAATATATTTGAAAACAAAATAAATCCAACTTTATGGGCAACAGTGCATTACCTGGAGAAGATTATAATCAGTGCCATTTAGAGAAGCAAACAGGAGTACATGCACTAACATACTTTAGCGCATTTTATCTCCTAATATGTGCATATCTTAAAAACAAGTATCAGTTTCAGTATATGCTTTATTTATAATATTCTTATCCCCTGACTGTACTTACATTTTCCATAAGAACCAGTTATTCTATTAATGACTTCCAATTCTTCATCACAAGTTCATTCAAAGACAGTTCATTACAGGGCTGACAGAGAGAGACAGACAACCACATCACTCACACCTATGGGCAATTTAGATTAACCAATTAACCTATTAGTGCATGTCTTACGATGGTGAGAGGAAGCTGGAGTACCCAGAGAGAATTCAGTCATGAACATGTGACCTCCACGCAGAAAGGTCCCTGGTCTGAATTGAACCCAGGACCTTCTTGCTGTGTGGTGACAGTGCTATCCACTGGACCACCACAAGCCAACAGTATTGATTTAACTGAAGGACAGTGGGAACACTTGAGTGAATTTTTGCTCCAGAAAATACACTGAACAAAAATATAAATGCCCCACTTTCGTTTTTGCTCCCATTTTTCATGAGCTGAACTCAAAGATCTAAAACTTTTTCTGTGTACACACAAGGTTTATTTCTCTCAAATATTGTTCACAAATCTGTCTAAATTTGTGTTAGTGAACACTTCTTTGCTGAGATAATCCATCCACCTCACAGGTGTGGCATATCAAGATGCTGATTAGACAGCATGATTTTTGCACAGGTGTGCCTTAGGCTGGCCACAATAAAAGGCCGCTCCAAAATGTGCAGTTTTATCACACAGCACAATACCACAGATGTCACAAGTTTTGAGGGAATATGCAATTGGCATGCTGACTGCAGGAATCTCCGCCAGAGCTTTTGCCTGTGAATTGAATGTTCATTTCTCTACCATAAGCCATCTCCGAAGCTGTTTCAGAGAATTCATGAAGACTGTGCGAGGAAAATGGTGGTCACACCAAATACTGACTGGTTTTCTGACCCCCCTGGACCACCCAATACAGTAAAACTGCACATTTTAGAGTGGCCTTTTATTGTGGCCAGCCTAAATCACACCTCTGCAGTAATCATGCTGTCTAATCAGCATCTTGATGTGCCACACCTGTGAGGTGGATGGATTATCTCAGCAAAGGACAAAGGAGAAGTGCTCAC
This sequence comes from Sphaeramia orbicularis, assembly GCF_902148855.1. NCBI lineage: Eukaryota > Metazoa > Chordata > Actinopteri > Kurtiformes > Apogonidae > Sphaeramia > Sphaeramia orbicularis. The sequence continues at coordinate 27,032,797 of NC_043961.1, read as the reverse complement.
TAACACAGATTTAGACAAATTTATGAACAATATTTGAGAGAAATAGGCCTTTTTGTGTACATAGAAAAAGTTTAGATCTTTGTGTTCAGCTCATGAAAAATGGGAGCAAAAACAAAAGTGGGGCATTTATATTTTTGTTTAGTGTATATTATTTGAAGAAAGCATTGAAAATAACATTATCAATACTTGAAACATGTACCAATATAGAGCTTTAGGAGAGGTGACTGAGAGCTGACAGGTGATCCTATTAGTTAACAGTACTTTTTTCGGTGTTTGAGGGTTTTCTGTTTTTGTTTGTTTGTTTGTTTGTTTGCTTGTTTGTTTGTTTTCTACTGCTTTGTGCATCAAACATCTCTGCCGTGTTCTGCTCTGTTTTTAGGACCATGAAGGCCGGCGTGGGACTCTTCTCTGCATTGGCTCTGTTCCTCCTAATGGGGGCAGTGTTCACCCAGAGACCTCGGCCAAAGAAACCCACCAGGCGCCCAGCCACCACCAGGAGGCCTTCAGTCCCCCAGCCTCCTGCACCAGGACAACCAGAGCCTCAGGAGCCCACAGACTACCCCCCAGTCATCCTGGGGATGTCCTCTTTCTTTCCTGACTGCCCCAAAGAGTGTACCTGCACCCCAAACTATCCAAATGCCCTGAACTGTGAGAACCACAACCTCCGTGTGATCCCCGTCATCCCATCTAGAACTCACTATTTGTACTTGCAGAACAACTTCATCTCAGAGGTGACAGCTGAGCCATTCCTTAACGCTACTGATGTTCGCTGGATCAACTTGGCCAACAACCGCATTCATCGAATAGACAAGCAGGTTGGAGAGTTTTCCTCTATAAATTTTCATTACTTTAAAATTCCTTCACACATCTGAAGATGTGTTTTATTAATGTCTCGTGCAGGTGTTTGGGAAGATCCCCTCCCTGCTCTATCTCTATATTCAGCGTAATCAGCTGAAAGAAGTCCCCTCAGGCCTTCCAGCAAGCCTTGAACAACTCCGCCTAGCAAGAAATCGCATTTCCAAGATCCCCTCTGGTGCCTTCAGCAAGATGGGCAACCTGACCCTGCTGGATCTGTACCATAACCAGGTGAACCGCTATGCCAGGGGTGTCAAAGTCATTTTAGTTCAGGGGTCAGATACAGTCCAATGTGATCTCAAATGGGCCAGACCAATAAACGAATAACATAAAAACCTAGAAATACAACTACAAAATGTTCATGTTGTTTAAGTGCAACAAGTATAAGAACCATTTCAACAATGTTTGCTTGTCATTTACACTTGTGCATAACAACTTATAGATGCAGTGGATCGACAAAGGCTCAAAACATTCAGTAATAAGCAAAACATTCAAATAACAACTTCCACTTTTTCTTAAAAAATTTCAGGTTGTTCATGATTGTTTAGATCATTCACATTTTTGTGAAAGGATAGCTTGTAAAAGTAAACATTTCCATTGAGTAATTTTACTTTTTCCACACTAAAACAAAAAATTTGGAGTTTTTATTTATAGGCTATGCTATTATTTTACTGGGATACTGAGATCAACTTGGGTTGTATGTGGCCCCTGGACTGAAGTTAGTTTAAGTTTGCAGCATTGACTGTTCATATCTTCAGGGTAATTTTTGCATTTAACAAATTTATTTCGTGGGTCGAATTGGACCCTTTGGTGGGCCGATTTTGGCCCATGGGCCACATGTTTGACACCCCTGCTCAGTGCTTAAATGGTCCTTTTTAAATTTTTTCTGTACTCATGTTTTGTGGAAATGAACACTGTACTTTCAGCTGAGTGACAACGACCTGGGAAAAAACACTTTTAAAGATCTGAAAAGCCTGATGCAGCTCAATCTGGCTCGAAATGTCCTTAAAAAGATGCCTGATGGGGTTCCAAATGGCCTCATACAGCTTTTCCTGGACAGGAACCTTATAGATGACATCCCAAGGCAAGTATACACTGCACACAGTGTCAAACAGCTGACACAAACACACACACCTACACACACACACACACACACACGCACACACACACATGCACACACACACACACATACTGCAAAGATACAAATCAGTTGGATGTGAAATGTCACAGTTCTTTCATTGTGTCTTTTTAGAGACTACTTTAAAGGCTTCACTCATTTGGCCTTTGTGAGACTGAACTACAATCAGCTCAGTGACAAAGGGCTGCCCAAGGCTGTCTTCAACATATCCACCCTGCTGGACCTGCAGCTGTCCCACAACCAGCTGGCCTCTGTTCCACTCTTCAGCTCCCACCTGGAGCACCTGCACCTGGACCACAACAGCATCGAGGGTAAGTCCAGAACTCCAGGAGTGCGTCAGGTTGACAAACGGAAGGGAAAACCTCAGGGACTGGTTCTTAAAGGAGTGACATTTTGCTTTTTTTAATATAATTATGCATTTTAAAACATTTCCCTGTGGTCTACATAAACTGTAAATGCTATGCTTAGGTCTGAATTCTTTATTAATTCAACTCTACAGGTCCATCTTCAACCCTATTTCTGAGTAATGAAACGAAAAAGGTCGTTTTGAGCGCAGGCCCTTTAAATGCAAATGAGCCACTTCGTGCCCCGCCCCCTCCAGGTTGTTGGCTGTGCTGCTCTGTCCAGTTCAACCAACAACTGAACATTTTAGTTTGGACATATTTTCAGTATGGTCTACAATCACTGCTGCTGACAAACAATTATGTTGTACTCGGAGAAATGTTCATCAGAAGTCTTGTCTTCATAAGAGCAAATGTTGTGACATAACTAGTTATAGACGCAACAAATTAAGAAGGAATTAAAACGGGTTGTGGAAATCCACTTTTTTCTGCCAAAATGAATATAAAGATAGCTTTGCAGCACCTGGAGGGTTGAAATTCAAACTTTTAGAACAATTAAGGTCCAAACACACAAATAAATGTACCAAAGAATAATAAAAGTGGGTTTAGTAAATATGACCCCTTTAAAGGGTGAAAACAGCCCCATCCATTTAATACTATGGCCTTTACAGTTACCTGTTCTCAACACTACTGACCACCACGGGAGGTTTAGGCCTGAGGTTATAGACAGTGCTCCACCTCCTTAAAAAGGAGAGTATATTTTAGTTTCAGTCACTCCTGCCTTTTCCCATCAAAAAATTCTCCCTGGTATTGAAAAAGTATTCTGATGATTCTGAAGACTGAGAGTAGAGAATGGAGAAACAATGCCAACGCAGTGGATATAGTATCCCAACACCTTCACACACACTTCAACATATAAATACTATACTATACTATACAGACAAAACTCATGAGAGGCATAAGAAATAATAAGTGACATAAGAAATATTCCCGGATGGCTGAAAATGTTATTACACAGCATCTTATCAAAGATTTTGGAGGCATCAGTCTCTACAGAGTTTCTATACAGTCGCTTCAGTTTTACAGCGCTATGGAATGAATATGTATATAAAAACAGTGTTCAGCAAAGAGTTTCACAATTCCAATCAGTGACATTCATTAGAGTTAAGTCTGCAAAATAAAATAAAAGTCTGGCCAGAAGCAAATGTGTTTTCCATGATGCCTGCCTCCTAGTGGTGAACTCATCTTGATTTTTTTTAATTGCTTTCATTTGCTATAACTTTCCCTAGAACTGGATGTTATATTTACTGTGAACAAGTAACTATTCAAGCAGTTATTTCACTGAAATCACCCAAAATCACGTAAAATAATATACATCATTTTAATTGAATGTTTTGTACTAGACTTACTGTTGTTGAGAAATAGATGTACACATTTGATCACTTCCTTCACTCTCGGTGCTTACATATAGTGGCTGGTCTGTTAACCCTTAGAGACACAGAACTATTTTTGTGGTGACTTTCAAATGTTTTCTTTGTTTTGTGTGTGGGGTTTTATTTTTTTTTTTTTTTTTTTTTTTTTTCAACATCTAACCTTTCCAAAGTGATTCATCACAATTTTTTTTTCTATGCATTTTTCAGCAAAAAGCAAACATGTTCTTACATTTTGTTTACTGACCATGTCAATGTTCATTAAAACTGTTTAAACAAAACTGAAGCAAAAGTTACTTTTTTAACAAAATATATCATTAAGTAAAGGTAAAAAATAACTGTCTGCTACCACTGTCATTTGTCAAGCTATGTGGGTTTTACTGGTGAATCAAGGCTGTAGTAAATGACAATGTTTCGATGTTTACTATGGAGCCTCTGAACGTCTAAATGGGTCAAATCTGATGCTGCTGAAAAGCTGAGAAACTGCAGTTTTACCTGAATTATTTCAATGTATTGACAGCAACAGTGATTCAGAGTTATTAAACATTGTGGATCAGTAGATGCTTTTGGTTGCTGTTGGCTGCTTTTGTCCTGGAGGGTTAATTCTGTTTCTGGTTTAGGATGTAATCTATACATATTACAATAAACGCTTGATGATTTTTGTATTTTTTTGTCTTCTCCATGACAGTATAAGCCATTTGGACTTGATAATAAGTACTTAATAAGATTGTAAAAATAATGTATTGCTTCAATTCATGTTCATATATTTTTTATTCATATTTTTTTGACAGTCATCAATGGGACTCAGATCTGCCCGTGCAGCCTGGACACTGATACGTCTGATCAGAGTCTGGTGCCCAAACTAAGGTACGTCCCACTATGTTACCTTTTGGCACCCATTAACAAGAATGAAAGAAGTAAATAGGAAAGAAGTTGGGATGTCAGGAACGACATGCTTATACATGTTATGTTGCCCTAGGTACCTGCGTTTGGATGGAAACCACCTGAACCCCCCCATCCCTGTGGATGTCATCATGTGTTTTAGACACCTCCACTCTATTGTCATTTAGGAGAAATGTAAAGCCCTAAATGCCTGGAGGTGCAAACACAAAAAAACGCTGTACAAACATTCAGTAAAAGTACACTCTGTGGAACTGCAATATTAAAAGAACACAAAATGAATGAATAAATACTGTAAAGGTTTGAAAGTTCTCGGTTTTAAACATTTTAGACATACATGTTGTAGTTGAGAAACAAAGGATTGCGTCATTGAAGCACAAATGTACAAGGAGTGGGTGTACCAGCATTTAGGAATAGGTTTTTATAAGAGTTACAGTTTAACATAAATATTTGAGTATAAAATACAGTGCAGCAAGAGGTTAGAGTAAGTAAAGGCTGAAAATACAGGTACATTGATAGACATTAAGAGGGTAGTTATGTTCATGTGGCAGATGAGACCTGCACAGGTCTTCACAAGATAAACAAAGAGGAAATGATTTATCACAAAACTACCATGTAGTTGAAACTGTCTTTAATGTGCCTGTGATTTTCAAGGTACTCCGTGTAAAAATGTCATTTTCTTTCTTTCTATTCTTAGTCTTCTGTATATTATTCTTCTGTATAAAGCAGCTTTGTACAAATAAGAAAAATAAAACTTTTTCTTTGCTCATTTTGACCATGTTTGATTTTTAAGTTTTGTTTTAGTTTCTATCCATCATCGGGTAATATTGCTATATAACCCTGGGAAATGTGGAGTGGTGTTTTTCCTTTGGCTCAACATGTATTTAATTAGGGAGGAAGTGTAAAAACTATTACAGCTGCTTTTGGTGGCGCCTGACTCTCTGCCAGTCACCATATGTAAAATGTAAAGTCCAAATTTTCTGCTTTATAATAAGACATTAAATGGAGAATAGAGATTTTTGCTGTGAACACAGTCAGGACTTATACATTTTTTCTTTTAATTTAATCAACCAAGTTTTTAGACATTCTCAGAAGATTCTTTTGTCTACATGATGGTGTAGACAGCCTCTGATACCAACAAATAAAGAATCACTTCTTTACCAAACATTTTAAGGGTGGGATTATTGCCTCAAACTATTTAGAATATATATTTAGAACTTTATGTGATCGTATAAGTCTATGAAGTCATTTAATTAAATGTAGACATCATGATAAAATCACTTTGAATACCTCTGCTCAAAACCAGCTGCTAAAGCATCAGTGCAGAATGTGACTTAACTCTGATTTATCACAATTATAGTGTTCCACATTAAGTAACAGTTTCATAGTGACCTCTTGTGGATAGAATCAGGCATTAACTATTCCTCATATGGAAAGTTCTGAGACCTATTTCACAACCCTGAATTTCTTGAGGCAAATTAGGAAATTTCCTATAATTAGACTGTATTAACGTCTTTAAAAACTGTCATCAATACAGGTTATTCCTCTTCCTGTGGATTTCCCGCCTCATTTTTCTTCTCAGGTCCTGTAAATTCTCAGACGTCATGTAAACGCTCTATGACCACACAAGCAGGAGAGCAGGTCCGGTAGGTGTTTTCGATCAGGACTCGTCTGACAGGCGGTGAGGTTCCTCCGGTGACAGTGTGACAAGCTGCATTTTCACTATATACAGCTGAATACCATCTGAAAAAACAGACCAGTGGAATGAAGAATATAAAGCTTATTTAAATATGTGTTGGCTATGGAGGAAAATGGTCCTGTATGAATGACTCATTGATAAATTACATAGTAACACTGTCAGTGAAAGTGTTTCTGCACACTTCAGGGAGGAGGAAATCCTAAGTACTCTTTCTTTGCATCAGGTGTTGAGACATTCACCGGCAGTTCCTTTAATTGTAACACACTTCCTGCTCCTGTAAATCAATTTGGGCATGTGCACATGTGAACATGCATGTATGTGTGTGTGTCATGACTGAAGGTGAAAATCCCCCTGACTACAGTATAAGAAGACACAGCATCGACATGGAGAGACACATCATTCCCTGGACTCGTCGTCTGAGTGAAACACACACAGGTGAGTCTCAACAGGTGATGGCTGATGGGGTCTCTGCATGGCAATTTACAGGTCAAAGGAATTACACATCCTGTTGCATTTCCAGAATAATCAAAAACATGTGCAAGGATTAGATATTAAGACTTTAAGGCATTTCTAAGTATAATGTATAATATATAATAAATTATTACGTGCATTACTTTAGTGCTAAGATAACATTTTTAATGAAGTTTTGGTTTTTTACTGTTTGTTTTGATAAGTCATTGAATATCCAAGTAATTATTATTAGATCATGTCAGATTGGGTTCTTGAAAATAGTGATGGGCATTTATAACTCTTTTCTTTATACATTTTGTACAGATAAATAAGGTATATTGTTATTAAGCAGCAATTACATCAGTCACTATTTACTAGCATATTATATATCCAGTATAATAACTGATTTTAGTGGGGAATGAAGTCAATTTTTATTAGAATATGTGTGTGTGTTAGCTTCCCCACTAGGTAACTGCAGTGATGATGATGAAGATGCTGTTTGGCTGCTGTCTCTGCCTGCTCGTCCTGCTCAGTGGTCTGAGTGACACCGTGGAGAGTCGGACTCTGCATCTGGACAGCTGCAGCGTTAATGTTCACATTCATGAACTACGCAAACATTATTCTACCATTCGGCTCAGTGCAGTGAGTTTAATACAAACACACACACACGCAGCTATCGCATGAACATAAACCATCACTGTACTAGAAAAAAACATATAAAATCACATAATACTCATGAAAGCATGAACATAAAGCTTGTTTCTGTCCTCATGTTGTTCTACAGATATCAGGTGACAGTGAGATAGCAGTGAAACTTTTGGATAAATCAGCAATGAGGAATGTTCAGGTGAGTCCATTTCTGATAAGAATTCCAGATTTTAACATTGATTTAACCTAAACCGTATGTTGCATCAGGCTAAAACATAATATGAGTGTGTGAGATATAATTTTACCTTTATGTGTCACTATCATAAATGTGGAAATAATATTTCATTTTAACTTTAATTCTAATTCTATATTTAGATAAATATTTATATAACTACCAAATTTCTCATTTTTCTCTCTCTCTCTATTTTTTTTTTTTTTTTTTACTTATTTTTGGTCTTTTGCTCTGTGCTTGCTTGTTGTATGTTGCTGTTGTATCTTCTCTTATCTTATCTTCTCTTATCTTATCTTCTCTTATCTTATCTTCTCTTATCTTATCTTATCTTACTTTATCTCATCTCATTTTATCTTATTTTGTCTTATCTTACCTTACCTTATCATATCTCATCTCGTCTCATTTCATCTTACTTTATCTCATCTCATCTCATTTGATCTTATTATATCTCATCTCATTTTATCTCATTTTGTCTTATGTTATTTTATCTTGTCTTCTCTTTTCTTCTCTTCTCTTCTCTTCTCTTCTCTTCTCTTCTCTTCTCTTATCTTATCTTATCTTATCTTATCTTATCAGGAGGGGCAGAGGTGCTGTTTCATGCGCCTCCTGTTGCGTTTCTATGTTGAGAGAGTGTTTGGCAACTACGCCTTGTCTCAGCCACAGGACCAACGCAGCTCCAGTGCTCTGGCCAATGCTTTTGTCACCATCAGAAGAGATATACATAAATGTGTAAGTCAGTTGTTCAGTGATAATATAAGTTTTACCAAAGCACAAGCATTGCATTGTATTAATGCATGTGTTGTTTCGTGCAGCACTGCCACTGTGGAGAGGAGACGCAGAGGACCATTGACTCTCTACATGCAGAGTTTATAAAGGTATGTAACAGGGGCAGGTCTCAACCCCAATGTTCACAAGCTCCTCAACAAACCATATAAATTGACAAGTGGTTTAAAGCCTTTTATTCTTCTACCCACTTCATCTTAAGGGCATTTATTGTGATTATTTACAGAGCAAAACTTCTATTTGTTCTGGAATCCTTTCATTTTCACTTTAACACAGTTTGTTTGTTTTTTTTGGTTTAAATGCTGGTTCTTGTTCCTGTTGTGCACTGAGGACACTTGGGTTGTGTGTTGATACAGGGCTTTATATGACAATAAATACACTGTTGCCCATAATGTTGGAATAATTTTGTTTTCAATTCAATGCAACTTTATTTATAGAGCACATTTCATGCACAAGGCAGATTCAATGTGCTTCACAACAGGTATATAACATTAAAAAAAAAAAAAAAAAATCATAAAAAAGAGAGAGCAATTGCATATAATCATATGTACACACACTTAAACTCACACATGCGCACATACCCACTTTCAGACACATCCCTGTTTTTATTCTTATTTATACACACCAGTAATTTGACCTGGTGTAATAATTGGAGTCCCAGTTACACTTTATCTACCAAGAAAAATCACATTGTCATAATGATTTCATGAGAACAGGTAAAAAAAAAAAAAACATTTCACTCCAACTTTATGGGTAACAGTATAGTTTTAAAGTATTTTTGTGTATCTTTAGTTGAATCCTCGTACATACTGTATATATATGGATTTCCACTTCCTACTTCAAGTAAAACTTTCTAGATCCACTTTTGGTGTGTAAATAAAAAAAATAAAAAAAAAACACTATTTACTATATACAATAAATTACACCATAAGTGTCACAGTAGATTGTAAGGGGAGCCACTGATATTATTCCTCTGCACAAGTTTTATTTTTAGTGATGTTTTAACCTGGTTTTAGGCAGTTATTAAAAACTTTTACACCATTATTAAACAGTAAAGTGCACAAACCAAAAACAAACTAAATCAGGTCTAAATCAAAGTTCCTGACTGCCCAACTGGAAGGTGTATTTTACATAAAGGATATAAATGTTTAGGTTGTGTGAATAACGTGAAACGACAGTTATTGCACTGTTCCATGTTAAACCCAACCATTATGACACTCAGAAGGAGATAAATCTTGTTGACACACCTGTTTCTTTTTCCTCCTGTTCATCTTGTGTCTCTGAGCAGCTTCAGATTAACCAGGCAGCCCAGAAGGCCGTGGGAGAACTGGACACGGTTCTGGACTGGCTGGAGGGATTCGGACCGAAAACACACTGATGATCAGATGGAAACTCCGACAGCAGCCTGACAATGTAATGCTCATTCCCCAGCTCACAAGCAGAATGTAACTCACCTCTTTAAAATGTGAGGATTTTCATTTCTTTATTTCATTTTGGTTCTACAGAGCATTTCTTTATGTTGTACTTGAAATATGTTCATATGCTCTTTGTGCCACTAATATGTAGGAATGTTTAATGCAATATTTATAAGTAAGAAAACATCAACAGTTATATTTATTGAGAGCAGAGTTAAGTTAAGATACTAAATGTGTGATATAAACTGTTTATTTCAACAATGGTTTATTTTAAGTGTTTTTTATGTTTTCATTTCTACTGTATGATATTAAAGGCAATAAAAAAAATAAATTAAATACAAGCTTTGGTCTTTTAAAACATAAAGAACTGAGGTGAGCACATCATTACCATCTAGTGTTGATGTATGAAAACTGCAGGAGAAGATACAGCAAAGATGTCAGCATTACCATTACTGTCATCAGCATCAGCATCAAGCAGTAGCAGCAGCAGGAGCAGCAGCAGTGTGATATTTGGTGATGACCTCTTAAACTACATTTCAGATGTAAAGTGTCAGGTGACATTCTAATAAATATTATGCAGTGAAAGACAACAAAAGCTTTGACTTGCTAATCCGTGGCCCTGTTTCAAAGTTGCTGAGAGGCAGACGGTAACATGGAACATGTGGGAGAGCCCACTCACTGTGAAAAAATATGATCACTGTCTACAGAAACAAAGTGAAATCTAATATTATCCACGT